>NW_027597566.1:0-75000 GCF_964194155.1 Cetorhinus maximus
GAATGCAGACTAAGGAATATAAATAAATCCTTTGTCCGAACCAAAGTGGAGAAGTGGGAGTAATATCACATGATTTCCCCAGCATCCTAGCTGGGAGAACCAGTTACCCTGCCTTGTGGAACTGCGAAGCAGATTGCTATCTTCCATAGAGCAAGTGGCAGCAGAGCCAGGACTCTGTCCAAGTTTAAATGGCCCTAGCCCCCCCATCTACACTGTTTCTACCGGAACTTACTGCACCAGCGCCTACAAGACTAATTCATCTCATCATAGAAGTTCTGCGCACTGGAAAAGCGAATTATCCAGGATTAGTCTTCAACCTGCCGACTCTGAAAGGAATACATCATTGGACCTTTGATTCTGGAGTCCAGTGAAATAATTTTTATTTTCTGTGGTCTTTGCCCTGTAATTCTTCCTTTATTTTTGTATGAATGTAAAAGTGGGGGGGGGGGGGGGGCGGGGGGGGGGGGGGGGCGGGTGGGTGTTGTGGCAAACCCTCCTTCCTGCTTTGTACGTGTAAAATAAACTCCTCCGATTCTACCCTCGAGTTTGCCGTGGAGTGGTTAACAAAAATTGGATCACATCAAAACTGAGGCTTGGGGGAAAAAAAATGCCACCACTTTTGAAATCACTCATTCCCCCCCCACTTCCACCACCCCTCACGGGCACCACACTCGCAGTGTTAAAAAATAAAAATGTTCTTCACACTTCTCCTCCAACCCCTCCCCCCGCCTCAACTAAAATCTGTTCCTAGTCCTTGGTATCATCAGCTTTTACTCGTACAGGAAAAACGTGGAGAAGCTGGGATTGCTCTCTTGAGCATGGAGAAGCTTAAGAGGATATTGAGGTTCTGAAAAAAATATCACAAACCGTTCAATGGCAGCAGAGTTAGATTTTAAACGGGGGATTGCTGAAAATACCGTGGCAACACGAGCAAGTTTTTTTTAAAAAACGGTTGTGAAATGATGGCAGTAGCAGATTCTAAAATGAATATTCCTATTTGTGGAACTTTAAGGCTACAGGGAACACCGCAAGAGCGGAACTAATCAGATAAGAGTCAGTACATGCAGGGTGGGCTGAATGGCCTCCCCGTGCTGTACAAATGCAGAAACTGTTTAGCCTGCAGATGGTCAACCGTGATGGTCTAGCATTCAGCTGGACGGCAGTGTAAATAAATGCAGGATTAATTACATCTGATGGAGGCAAGTCCCATATGTAAGAAGTCAACCAAACTCTACTCAGATGTAGAGAGGACAACCGCAAGGCACAGGGCCCTCTATGACCAGTTGTCTATGTTAGTGTGCGGGTAAATCATTTCTTCAAAAGATCTCAAGCAGGCTATCAGGGTCACTGACCAGGGGAAGTCAATTCTGACAGCATAGAACTAAACAAACCACTCAAATTCAACCTTTGATTTGCACATCAATCCAAGAAATACTATGATACAATGCCAAAAGTATCTTTACAGTGCAAGAGGACAACACTTGGCCCGTTGTGTCTGCACTGTCTCTCTGAACGAGCATTCTGCATAGTCCCACTCCTCTGCCTTATCCCTGTAACCTCGCACACTTTTCAGGGAGCAATCCAATTTCCCTTTGAATAGCGCGGTTGAACCTGCCTCCACCACCCTTTCAGGAAGTTAGTTCAAGACTCCAACCACCCTCTGGGTGAAATAATTTTCCTCACATCACATTTACTCCTTTTCCCACAATTATTTTGAATCTGTACCCTCTAGTTCTTGATGTTCTCTTGAGTGGTAACAGTTTCTCACTATTTACCCTGTCCATACCCCTCAGGATCTTGAATCTCTCTTATTTAGTCTCTTCTCAGCCTTATTTTCTCCAAAAGAGTCCAAGCCTATCCTTATAGCTACAGTTCTTCATCCCAGGAATCATTGTGAATCTAGAGAATATATCAATCAATATTTTCTTTGGAACATAGGGAAACCTAATACAACCCCTCCTGATCACACGAGTGGTAATGCTCCAGTCAAGCCTCCTCCCACCTAACTCAGTATACCTCTCTATTCCCATTTCCCTAATGTATTTAAAGGGGGAAGATGGATAAATACATCTACACTATTCACCTCAACCACTCCCTGTGGGAGCGAGTTCCACACTCTCCCGCACTGAGGATCCCTAAATCTGGTCTCCCCCACAAGTGGAAACCTATTATAATCACATTTATATGTTTTAAAAGGCCCCAGACAGCATCTAAAAGCTAAGTACTAGGGAACGTGATTGGATGATTCTCAAAAAAAAACAAGCCAGAATATCCAATTTAGAACAAAGTCAGATTTTTCATTGCAAAATAATGTAACATTAAAACTCAGTCAGAACTTTATACTAGTAACTCAAATTAATGAGCATCATTATTTGTCAGGAAAAATCAATAGGATTTCAAATCAAATTAATTGTGAAAAGCTGCTCAATGGCCTGATTAATCTATCACTGCAGTGTTTAGCACATTTAGATTTAACATATATCTCCACCAAGACAGCATTATTCAACTGAGAGATTATATCGTGATAAAAAAGGTACTGGGAATTAATTACAGACCCAACATCACCTTCCTTCTCCCAATAACCATTTCTATCTCAATTTCAAATCTGTTTTCTGGTTTAGGCTGGAGGCCAACAGCTCCAACGAACATTAGCCTTATTAAAGGAGGATCGGCTCTGCGCTACCAGTCACTATCACAGGACAAAGAGGTAGCTCTTTCAAATAATCCAACACAAATAGCCTTCTTCCTCTTAGACATGTTATTCCATTTCATTCACTAAGAAACTTTAATGGTTTTGGAAAAGTCTGAGCTCACTGGAAACAATCAGAGCCTCCCTAATTTGTTTAGTGAAAGGACAGACAAGGAGCTGCTCAGCAATTCAAATTGTCAAAAACGCAAAGGGAACGTTACTTCAAGACCTTTAGGTTCCTCACTCACCAAAGTAACAAGCATGCTAAAAACGATAGTAGTGCCATGACCAAGAGATGAGGGGAACAATGAGTTTTTTCCTCAATAGTTCACAAAAACTGTTGCCAGCCATTTTAATTCTCTACCTTACTCTCACTCCAACCTGTCCTCAGCCTACTCCACTATTCCAGTGAAGCCCAAGGAACAGCACTTCATCTCAAATCAGACACTGCCTACAGCCTTCAAAGTTCAACAATTTCAGACTAATCTCTGCCCCCATTTTGTTTCTTTTGCCAGTTTCAATTTTACTTTTTTTTTTAAAAAAAAGCATTCAGACAACAGCGGCTTTAAACATTCTGCCCTTCACACCTATAGACACATTTTGTTTCTTTACTTATCCTAAAACTAATTCCCTTGACACCACACCATAAAACCTCTCATCCATCAATCACTTACATTTCAATTTTGAAAACAATCCTCTCCACTTGCTGAAAATCTATTCCATTTCTATCTTTACTCAGTTCTGATAAAAGGTCATCAACCTGAAACATTAACTCTACTTGTTTTTCTCCTTTCTCCCCACAGATAGTGCCCAACCTGCTGATTGCTCCCAACATTTCCGGTTTGCCTGCAACTGAAGGTCCATCATCCACTTACCTGGATGAATATCCTTCACTAACCACCCAATCATTAAACTCTGCTAAATGCTCCCACAGCTTTTATATAATGCTAATTGATCTCTTCTGACTACTTAACTGAAGCACCTATGTCAATTTGAAAATGGTGCAGCCCAGTTTCCATTGACTCATTGTCGCCTCTCAGAATATTTATTATGTAACATCTCCACCATCTCATTGAGCCAATTATTGGTTAATGGAAGCAAAGGGGCATCCAAAGTGACTAACTTGACTCAGAAACCAGCTGTGAAATGTTGCATCCACTTAGACATGATCATGGTCAAGTGAAAAGGCCACCCCCTTGGGACACGACAGTTAAATAGTAGTCAGGGTGCAAGGGGTAGCAATCTCGCCCCCGAATCAAAAGGTTGTAGATTTGTAGTCCCATTCCAAAGACATGAGCAGAACATCAAGTCTCACACTCCTCAGTGCCAGTACTGAGGGTGTGCTGCCCTGTCAGAGGGCCAGTATTGAGAGAGTGCTGCTCTGTCAGAGGGTCAGCACTGAGGATGATCTGCACTGTCAGAGGGTCAGAAATGAGGAGCACTGTATTGTTGGAGGGTCAGTACTGAGAGAGTGCTGCAGTGTTGGAGCGGGGGTCAGAACAGAGGGAGTGCTGCCTCTTAGAGGGTCAGCACTGAAGGCAAGATGTACTGAGGGTGTGCTGCACTGTTAGGGGTGGGGAGGGTGAGTACTGAGGGAGCGCCGCCCTGTCGGAGGGTCAGTACTGAGGGAGTGATGCCCGGTCAGAGGGTCAGTACTGAGGGAGCGCTGCACTGACGGAGGGTCAGTATTGAGGGAGTGCTGCACTGTCAGAGGGTGAATACTGAGGGAGTTTGGCACTGTTGGAGATTCAGTACTGAGGGAGTGAAACACTGTCAGAGGGTGAGGACTGAGGCAGTGCTGCACAGTTGGAGAGTCAGTGCTGAGGGAGTGCTGCACTGACAGAGGGTGAGTACTGAGGGAATGCTGCAATGTTGGAGGGTGAGTACTGAGGGAATGCTGCAATGTTGGAGGGTGAGTACTGAGGGAATGCTGCAATGTTGGAGGGTGAGTACTGAGGGAATGCTGCAATGTTGGAGGGTGAGTACTGAGGGAATGCTGCAATGTTGGAGGGTGAGTACTGAGGGAATGCTGCAATGTTGGAGGGTGAGTACTGAGGGAATGCTGCAATGTTGGAGGGTGAGTACTGAGGGAATGCTGCAATGTTGGAGGGTGAGTACTGAGGGAATGCTGCAATGTTGGAGGGTGAGTACTGAGGGAGTGCAGCTCTGTCGGAGGGTCAGTACTGAGGGAACGCTGCCCTGTCGAAGGGTCAGTACTCAGGGAGCACTACCCTGTCAGAGGGTGAGTACTAAGGGAGCGCTGCACTGTTGGAGGGTCAGTGCAGAGGGAGTGCTGCACTGTTGAGGGAGTGGGTTGGGTCAGTACTGAGGGAGTGCAGGCCTGCTGGAGGGTCAGTGCTGAGGGAGTGTTGCACTGTCAGAGGATGAGTGTTGCCCTGTCGGAGGGTCAGTACTGAGGGAGTGCAGGCCTGTTGGAGGGTCAGTGCTGAGGGAGTGGTGCACTGTCAGAGGATGAGTGTTGCCCTGTCGGAGGGTCAGTACTGAGGGAGCGCTGCCCTGTCGGAGGGTCAGTACTGAGGGAGCGCTGCCCTGTCAGAGGGTCAGTATTGAGGGAGCACTGCACTGACGGAGGATCAGTATTGAGGGAGTGCTGCACTGTCAGAGGATGAGTCCTGAGGGAATGCTGCACTGTCGGAGGGATGACATTCGGATGACACATTAAACTGAGGCCCTGTCTTCTCCAGTTGGCATTTAGCAGCTAATTCTCTTCAACTGAATTGCTTGTTACCGTTGATGTGCTCCATGCACCCCACCTTCCTGTGGAACTAAGAAATTATTGGGATGATCAATGATTACTGGCCATCTTCTTGTTGTCTCTATCAATGTATGACATTTAATACCCAATCCTCTAGACGTGCTTACACAGGGCTAGGAATTGGTATGGTTAAAATTAAAAACTTTTTTTTAAAACTTAAAGATAGTTTGTCCTGTTG
The DNA here is from genome assembly GCF_964194155.1 of Cetorhinus maximus. Lineage (NCBI taxonomy): Eukaryota > Metazoa > Chordata > Chondrichthyes > Lamniformes > Cetorhinidae > Cetorhinus > Cetorhinus maximus. Next base: position 5,644 of record NW_027597566.1, read on the forward strand.
TAAAATTGCTTTTTCATTCTTTCATTTATTGCCCATTCCTAATTGCCTCTTGAGAAGGTGGTGGTGAGCTGCCTTCTTGAACAGCTGCAGGGAGGTGTCAGCTGTGGCTCAGTTCATAGCACCCTCGCCTTTGAATCAGAGGGTTGTGGGTTCATGTCCCACTCCCAGAAAACCAAGAACTGTGATTGTACTCGAAAGAGTTGCAATCTGTGACTGTTGATAACTCGAAAGAGTTTGAACAGCTGCAGGGAGGTGTCAGCTGTGTCTCAGTTCATAGCACCCTCGCCTTTGAATCAGAGGGTTGTGGGTTCATGTCCCACTCCCGGAAAACCAAGAACTGTGATTGTACTCGAAAGAGTTGTGACTGTTGATAACTCGAAAGAGTTTGAACAGCTGCAGTCCCTGTGTTGTAGGTACACCCACAGTGCTGTTAGGGAGGGAGTTCCAGCGATAGTGAAGGAATGGCGATATACTTCCAAGTCAGGATAGTATGTGACGTGGAGGAGAACTTCCAGGTGGTGGTGTTCCCATTTATCTGCTGCCCTTGTCCTTCAAGGCGATGCAGGTTGCAGGTTTGGGACGTACTGTCAAAGGATCCTTGGTGAGTTGCTGCAGTGTATCTTTTAGATGGGGCACACTGCTGCCATTGTGCGTCGGTGGTGGAGGGAGTGAATGTTTGTGGATGTGGTGCCAATCAAGCGGGCTGCTTTGTCCTGGATTGTGTCGAGCTTCTTGTGTGTTGTGGGAGCTACACTCATATAGGCAAGTGAAGAGTATTCCATCACACTCCTGACTTGTGCCTTGCAGATGGTGGACAGGCTTTGGGAAGTCAGGAGGTGAGTTACTCACCTCAGAATTCCCAGTCTGTAGCTCTTGTAGCTATAGTATTTTATATGGCTCGTCCAGTTCAGTTTCTGGCCAATGGTGCCCTCCCAAGGTGTTGATAGTGGGGGTTTCAGTGATGGTAGTGTCATTGAACATCAAGGGGAGATGGTTAGATTCTCTCTTGTTGGCAATTGTCATTGCCTGGCACTTAACGATTCACGAATGTTACTTAAAGAAATGGTTCAAATTGTTCATCCCCCAAGATGCTCCTGAGTTTAGTGTGTCACTGTACAATTTAGTTGAGTGCACTGCTAAGGTTATACTGAATGGCGAAGTTTAATCAGTCAGACAATAGATTATTAGGCAAGAAGGGGCCATCATGGAGCAGAAGGGCCTGCTCCGCCATTCAATAAGATCGTAGCTGATCTTCTACCTCACTCCACTTCCTCGCCTGACATATCCCCATATCCCTTAATATCCAAAAACGTATCAATCTCAGTCTTGAATATACTCAACGACTGAGCATCCACAATTTTTTAGGGCAGGGAATTCCAAAGGTTCACAATGCACTGAGCGAAGAACTTTCTCCTCATCTCAGTCCGAAATTGCCAATCCTTTATCCTGAGGCTGCGCCGGCCCGCCCACCCACCACCCCGCCACCCCACCCCCGCCCCCGCCCCCGTTATGCCTCTCCAGCCAAGGTGGAAATCCGGACTTGGAAATATATCGCCGTTCCTTCACTGTCGCTGGGTCAAAATCTTGGAACTCCCTCTCTAACAGCACCGTGGGTGTACCTACACCACATGGACCGCAGCGGTTCAAATAGGCAGCTCAACACCACCTTCTCAAGGGGCGATTAGGGATGGACAATAAATGTTGGCCCAGCCAACGAAGCCCACATCCTGTGAATGGTTTTTTAAAATAAAGTGATCGCTTATTGTCTCAAATTCTAACTTGATGGTGGACAGATTGGCATATGGTATTTTTTTCAGGCACCATCTCGTTTCTGGGACAGCTTTGCTGAATCATCTAGCACAATGTGCATGACTAGAGATCGATAAAGATTTGAGCTTTCCATCACAATCTGTAAAGTGAGACAAGGACAGAGGTCACATCTCTACCCAAACGGGAATCAGGATAATTGCGTATATTTCTCAGTATATTCACTGCTTCGAGGCATTATCTCTGTCCAAGAGTGGATTAAGGAGAAGAAAAGGCTTGCGTTGCCATTAAGTTACAGCACAGAAGATGGCTATTTGGCCCATTGTGACTGCTGGCTCTCTGAAAGAACAGTCATGCAAGTTCTGGTACAATCACATTGCTTTTATATTCTGTGCCTCCATTTATAAACTCAAGGAACCCATTTGCTTTTATTACCACCTTATCAACTCTGTTGAGTTGAACAGTAGCCTTGTGGTCATGTTACTGGACTAATAATCTCGAAACGTGAGTTCAAATCCCACCATGGCCAGAAGGAATTTAAATTAGGTTCATTAAATGAATCTGGAATTAAAAGTGAGTAACAGTGATCATGATACTATAATTATTGTTGTAAAAAACCATCTGGTTCATTAATGTCCTTTAGGGAAGGAAATCTGTCATCCTGACCCGGTCTGGCCTGCATGAGATTCCAGAACCACAGCAATGTGGTTGACTCCTAGCTGCCCTCTGCAATGGCCCAGCAAGCCACTCAGTGGAATTCAAGAAGGCAAATCCCCATCATCTTCTCAAGGGGAAATGAGGGAGGGGCAATAAATGCCAGCCATGAATGAACAAAATAAGGGACCTGCCACCTTTAGGTTTGGCCCAATGCCTCTCTGCTCATCTCCACATGACCCATACGTTACATTTCGTGGTGGCACAATGATCAAGGGTTGCATTTCATTCTGAGGATACTAGCTTGGGTGCGAGGAAGTGGGAACTTCAGTAAGGAACACAACAACTAAACTCAGAGTAGGTGGCGATGGAAGGTGTTTAGGTGTAGAGAGACTGTATGTAAACTACTTAACATTGTGTTGTGAGCACTCATCCTTTTCTTGTCGTGTTCAGAAGGTGCCAGTGTGTGGTGCACTCATGTTCCTCCATCTTTGGCAGGAAGGGATCATTCTGGCTTCCTGTTATGGTGTGGTGAAGACAGCAGAGACAAGGTGTTTATAGTCTGGGATCCTTAAAAGCCTGTGTCTCTCATGTGGAGACATCAGTTGAAAGTTTCATGGTCTGGTCCGCTTGGCTCTCAGTTGCCAGCGACTGTGCTTCAGCAGTCCCTGTTCCAGAGTCAGTCCCTGTTCCAGAGTCAGCAATGCAAGGTCTTCATGAAGGCTTTGCGGAACGCCACGTTGAAGGTCGTGTAGATGATGGGATTGATGACGTAACCCAGCCAGGCGCAGGCGCTGTAGAGCGCCGGCGGGGTGTAGCACCTCTGGCAGTGGACGTTCAGGATGTGAGTAATGAAAAACGGCAGCCAGCAGATGATGAAGACGCCTGCCAATCCGACAGAGAGAGAGAGAGAGAAAGGAAAAGAGTCGTCAATGCACGTGTGGGCCATTTGTCATCGCAACACAGTGACTCGCGAAAGGGTTCCTACCCCACTCAACTCCTCAACCATATGGCAACAGGGCATCCATTAATTACTTATAGTTGTTAGTTCTTTGCTAAAATTCACATTACATCTCTGGCACACAAGCTTACAAATTTGGTATCATCAGTATAGAATCCAATCCTAGAACATAGCGATTTCATACAACTTAGCCTATTGTTCTAGATCATTGTGACACTATAGGACTCAGACTAATCTACTGGGAGTATGGTAACACTATACACAGCCAATTAATCTAGATAATTACATTTCCGTGCAGCTTGGCCTATTGCTCTAGAACTTTGCGGTCTGGTGGAACGCAGCCTATTGTTCTAGATCACAACAAAACCCATGAACTTGGACTGTTGATCTAAATCATTGTGCTACAATGCAACTTAACCTATGGTTCTAGATCACTGTGCCACAACGAAACTTTGCCTATTTTTCTAGATCATTTCAAGACTATGGAAGTTAGTCCACAGTTAAAGAGCATGTAATTTAGCCTACAGTCCAAGATCATTGCAAGATCCAAGGAATGTATCCTGTTCGTCGAAATCATTGAGACACAATGGAACCTCGTCTATTGTTCTAGATAGTTGTAACTACATAGAACTCGGTCTGTTGTTCTAGACCATTGTAAGAACCGGTAGACGTTTGCCTATTCTCGATCATTGTGACACAACAGCACCTAACCAATTGTTCTAGACCACCGAGACGGTGGATCTTGGGCTATTGTTCTAGAGCATTGTGACTCGGTGGAACATAGTCTATTGTTCTAGTTTGTTCTCGACTCACCTAAGACAACCACCAACATTTGTTGCTTTCTTCTCCCTCTGGTGGGACAGTTTGCTTTCGCTGCTGATTTGGCCACTGGCACCTGTTTCTCATCTGACACCATCCACACCACAAAAGCGCTCCGCCTGAAGAACCTTGCTTGGCCATCGCACTCGGGGTCCGCGGATACCTCGATGGGGGAAGGGGCCTTCCATTTAGCAGCCATCAGGCACGATCTGGAAGTGGTCCCGAGCTGGAAAGGCAGCGGAGTTCCTATTGGCCTTGACCTCTCTGGAGGCCCCACAAAGCGGGCTCTCTCAGATTCTTCGGAGTAAGGGATTGCTTCTCGCACCAGTGTCTAGGATGCCAAAAAGAAGAGAAAATGGGTGTTACCAACAGCCAATAGCACAGACCAGAGCACACACAAATCACAGGAGAGGACAAGGAAGGGAATGACAAAGGGCCCTTGTCTCCAAGTCACCATTTTGTACATGGGGTGTGGGCAGTCAACTTGTTCACAGAATCATACTGCACAGGAGAAGGCCATTAAGCCCATCGAACCTTTGCTGGCTCTTTGAAAGAGCTTTCCAATTAGTCCCACACTTCCGCCCGCTCTTAGCCTAACAGCCCAGCAAATTTTTCCCCTTCAACTATTTATCCAGTTCCCCTTTTGAAAGTTCCTACTGAATCTGCTTCCACCGCCCTTTCAGGCAGTGCCTTCCAGATCACAGAAACTCACTGTGCAAAAAGAAAAAAAAAATCTCTTCATCTCCCCCTCTTTCTTTCACTGATTCTCTTCAATCTGTGTCCCTCTGGTTACCGACCCTCCTGACACAGGAATCAGTTTCTCCTTATTTACTCTATCCGAACCCCTCATGATTTCACCCATCTCGATTAAATCTCTCTTTTAACATTCTCTGCTCTAAGGAGAACAATCCCAACTTCTCCAATCTCCCCATGGAAGTGAAAGGAATTGGGGTTCTGTGCGATGGTAATGGATCCATCTATTGACATTCTGCGCAATAGGACTGAAGGAGAAGGGGCTTGTTCCATTGGGATTGTGTACAATGGGAGTGAGTGGGAAGAGGTTTGGGTCCATTGAGATTCTGTGCGATGGCAGCGAATGGGAAGAGAGTTGATCAATGACCTTTGGAATGATTGGTGACCTTAGTGACAAGTGGGAATTTCGGCCACTCAAATTGAACTGGGAATTTGTCAATCAGCTCCGAGGATTCTGATGTCTCCAGATGAGGCCTCACCAATTTCTTTTTACTCATACTGGTGCTCCCGTTTGATTGGACCATTAAAGTGCAAAGTTTGACATCTTCCGGGTGTGTGCACTTATTCTGAAACTAAATAAAACAAAAAATGGAATTATCGACCCTGGCAACAGTGTAGGCACGAACATGGATACAAATACTTCATGTTGGCCATAAAGAAATCCCATTGTTTACAACTTGAATTGAGAGATTATCCATTAAATAGGGCAAAAATCCTTTCAAAATTACTGACTTAAGTACTGCATTTTAAAAACATTACTCGTTCATGGGATGTGGGCTTCGCCGGCTGGGCCAGCATTTGTTGCCCATCCCTAATTGCCCCTTGAGAAGGTGGGGGTAAGCTGCCTTCTTGAACCGTTGCAGTCCATGTGGTATAGGTACACCCATTGCTGCTAGGGAGGGAGCTCCAGGATTTTGACCCAGTGACAGTGAAGGAACAGCCGATGTATTTCTAAGTCAGGATAGTGAGTGACTTGGTGAGGAACCTCCAGGTGGTGGTGTTCCCATCTATCTGCTACCCTTGTCCTTCTAGATGGTCATGGTCATGGGTTTGGGAGGTACGGTCTAAGGAGGCTTGGTGAGTTGCTGCAGTGCGTCTTGTAGATGGTACTCTGTGCTGCCACTGTGCGTCGGTGGTGGAGGGAGTGAATGTTTCAGGTGGAATATGATTGTGTGAAACGTACAGTAATATTGCACAAGGAAATTTCACTCTAAAAAGCATGTTTTTTAAATAATAAAGCAAGATACTGTCCCCTTCAAACACTCCCAGGACAGGTACAGCACGGGGTTAGATACAGAGTAAAGCTCCCTCCACACTGTCCCCACCAAACACTCCCAGGACAGGTACAGCACGGGGTTAGATACAGAGTAAAGCTCACTCTACACTGTCCCCATCAAACACTCCCAGGGCAGGTACTACATGGGGTTAAATGTATATTTCCCTCTATCCCTGCCAATCTGCAGCCTCTTACAAATGACCAACATCCTATACTTGTGGTGACATCACTTCCTCAGTCATCCTGTATCCTCCCTTAAATGGCAGGTTGAAAGCAACTCTGCATCATGACAGCGTGTCTGATACAAAATGGATCGAAGCCACTCTAACCCATGTCGAATTGAACCCGTGCAGCCTCTACGCAAAGCAAACTTGGGCAGGATTTAATTGCAATGTCTAGAGGTTAAAGGTCAGTCACTTACACCACGCCCAGTACGCACATCCCCTCATTTTAATATTTGAGCTTGTTATTTACTCTTTCGGCCTTTATGGGCGGTTGGGTTTCATGCTCCATGGCAACGCTGATCCTCTTAGCTGCCACGCGCTTCCTCCTCTGTCTCAGCATGGCATAGATCTGGACGTAAACTAACAGCGTCATGATGATGGGAACGTAGAAGGAGACAATGGAAGAATATAAGATGAAAGAAGTGTTCATGATGGTACAGATGGTCTCTTCCCTTTTATCTGGAAGAGGACAGAGCACATTCCTGGTCTCCATAATTGCAAAAACTGTCATTGAGCACTGGGGAAGGTGTAACTAAAGGTTCACAAAGATGGCACTTGAATTACGAGCTTATAACTATCAGGCAAGACTGAACAGGCTGGGACTCTTTCCTCTAGAAAAGAGAAGGCTGAGGGGTGACCTGATAGAAGCCTTTAAAACTATGAAAGAGTTTTGACAGGGTGAACGTAGAGAAGTTGTTTCCATTTTTGGGGTGGGGTGGGGGAGGGTAGGGCTGGTGGGAGACCAGAACGAGACGGCCCTCAATATAAGATAGTCACTAGTGTTGTATGTGCCTGCATGCCACTGTAATGTAAAGGTACACGGCAGAGTAAGGGTTAGAGAGGGACTGGAGAATAGCACCACCCACGGTATGATGTATAAAGTCACATGGTAACAGACTGAGAGAACAGTCTAGAGAGAACACTCTGGAACCAGCGCCATGCATGACAGTAACTTGAGATCTGTAAATAGATAAAGAGTTCATGTTTAAATCTACAAGTCTCAAGGTCACATCGTTGAGACACCACTGCACACCATAATACAATATGGTTGGCAGTGGTGGGATACCAGCACTATCAGTATAGGGCAACAACTTGTAAATCCAATGGGGAATTCAGGAGAAACTTCTTCACCCAGAGAGTGGGGAAAATGTGGAACACACTCCCACAGGGAGTGGTTGAGGTTAATAATATCGATGTATTTAATGGGGAAGTTGGATAAACAAATGAGGGAGAAAGGAATAGAAGGAAATGATGATAGGGGAGATAAAGAGGGGGTGGGAGTGGGCTCATGTGGAGTATAAATTCTCCTCCTCCCCATCTCTGGTTGTTTTCCCGATTCTCTTCAATCTGTGGTCCTCTGGTTACCGACCCTCCTGCCACTGGAAACACTTTCTCCTTATTTACTCTGTCAAAACCTCTCATGATTTTGCATGCCTCAATTAAATCTCCCCCTGAACCTTCTCTGCTCTAAGGAGAATAATCCCAGCTGATCTGGTCTCTCCATATAACTGAATTCCCCAATCCTTGGGACTGCTGTGAGAATTCTCATGCCGCTCCCTTATCATAGAAGGAGACAATAGAGGAATAAAAGATGAAAGAAGGGTTCTTTATGGGCACAGCTTACCAGGGTGTTTTCTTAGCCCGAAAGAAGCGGGCATCAGATTGCGAAGGACATCATCCAAACCATGGTTATCATCAACGTGACTCTCCGCTTGGATATTGTAGAGCATTGGCATGGCACCCGCTGTATACCTGCAAGGGGTGTACAAGAAACAGGTTAGAGCTGTTAATGAACCGGATGGTCTTTAAAAAGCTCCAAAATAGGTGGTGAGTGAAGCAGGGAAGTAAGTTCAATAGGTCAAATGGCGTACTCCTGTAGCCATGACAACCAAGGGAGGTTGAGGATGAGGATCCATTGATCCAATCGGAAAAAGGTACACAATACTCCCAAGAACTAGCAAACAACCAGACAAATCGGAGCAGGAGGAGGCCATTCGGCCTCTCGAGCCTGCCCCACCCATTCAATAAGATCATGGATGATGTTCTACTTCAACTCCACTTTCCCACCCTCAGTGCCCAAAAATCTATCAATCTGAGTCTTGAGTATACCCAATGATGGAGCATCCATAGCTCTCTGGGGTAGATAATTCCAAAGATTCCCAATCCTCTGAGTGAAGAAATTTCTCCTCATCTCAGTCCAAAATGGCTGACCTCTTAACCTAAGACTGTGACCCCCACCATTGTTCCAGACTACCCAGCCAGGGGAGGGGGTGGGGGTTAACAGCCTCCCAGAATCGACCCTGTTAAACCCCTGAAGAATTTTGTACATTTCAATTAGATCACCTCTCATTCTTCTAAACTCCAGAGAATATAGGGCCATTCTGCTCAATCTCCCCTCACAGGACATCCCTCTCATCCCAGGAATGAGTTTAGTTAGAGTTAGGGATGGGGTTAGGGAGTTAAGGATGGGGTTAAGGAGTTAGGGTTAGGAGTAGGGAGTTAGGGATGGGGTTAGGTTAGGGGTAATGAGTTAGGCGTGGGGTTTGGGGAGTTAGGGATGCGGTTAGGGCTGGAGTTGGGAGTTGGGATGGGGTTGGAGAGTTAGGGATGGGGTTAGGGAGTTAGGGTTGGGTTTGAGGTTAGGGGTAGGGTTAGGGATCCAGAACTGTGCACAATATTCGGGTGTAGTCTCACCAAAGATCTATATAATTATTTTAAGATTTCTTTACTTTTATATGCCAATCCGTTTGCAATAAAAGCGAACATGCCATTTACCTTTCGAGTTCCTTGCTGTACCTACATGCTGACTTTCTGTGATTCGTGTACAAGGACACCCAGGTCCCTCTGCACACCAATATTTCCCAGTTTCCCACCATTTCCAACCAGGATCACAAGCGGGACAGCCGCTCCCATGGGAGGGTCCCATTCTCTATTGAGCTGCAGGGAGGAGGGGGCGAACCTTGTCAATGCACATCTGGAGAACCTGGAGTAATGAAAGGGCCTCTCGCTGGCCGTTGGGTCTCGCTGGCCCCACTTCTCCCAAAACTAGGGAGCCCAGGGAAAGTAATGGAGGAAGGAGGGAGGGTGGTGGGTAAAGGCCTGAGGAGGGAGGTGGGGGCGGGGGGTGGTGAAGAGAGGGAGGAAGAGTCTAATTACCCTTGTACAGCCCAGAGGGCACTCCACTGACAATGGCACACGTGTGTCCTGTACCCCACTGGAGCCCTGATGTGTATGAATTCAGATGGACACATCACAAATTATGAATAAGGAGCACGAGTAGGCCACTCGGCCCCTTGAGCCTGTTCTGCCATTCAATAAGATCTTGGCTGACCTGATTGTAACCTCAACCCCACATTCCTGCCTACCCCCGATAACCTTTCAACCCCTTGTTAACGAAGAACTTATCGAGCTCTGCCTTAGAAATATTCAAAGACTCTGCATCTACCGCCTTTTGAGGAAGAGAGTTCCAAAGACTCACGACCCTCTGTGAGAAAATAGTTCTCCTCATCTCTGTCTTAAATGAGCGACCCCTTATTTTTAAACAGTGACCCCTCGTTCTAGATTCTCCCACAAGAGGAAACATCCTCTCCACATCCACCCTGTCAAGACCCCTCAGGATCTTAAATGTTTCAATCAAGTCACCTCTTACTCATCTAAATTCCAGTGGATACGAGCCTAACCTGTCCAACCTTTCCTCATAAGACAATCCACACATTCTTTGTATTAGCCTGGTAAACATCTTCTGAACTGCTTCTAACGCATTGACACCTTTCCTTAAATAAGGTGACCAATACTGTACACAGTACTCCAGATACGGTCTCACCAGTGCCCCGTAGAACTGAAGCATAACCTCCCTACAATCAATTCTCCTCGCAATAAACGATAACATTCTATTAGCCTTCCTAATTACTTGATGTAAAGGCTATTAGCCTTTTGTGATTCATGCACTAGGACACCCAGATCCCTTTGCATCTCAGAGCTCTGCAATCTCTCACCATTTAGATAATATGCCTATTTTTTATTCTTCCTGTCACAGCCCCGCCACCCGGTGCCAAAAGGGCTGGAGAGAAGCAAGTTGTCTGCTACCATTTTAAGTCTGTTGCTGTGCAGTTTCCGCCAGGTGGAGTGAAATTAAACTCCTTTTCCCGATCATCTCAGGACTTCACAGCACCGAAGAAGGCTATTCTTCATCTATTCTGCATTTCCTACACTGCCAAAATCCGCGAGGTTATAACTCTCGGGAAAGACTGAACAGGCTGGGGCTCTTTTCTCTAGAAATGAGAAAGCTGAGGGGTGACCTGATTATGACGATGAAAGGGGTTTTTCGATAGGGTAGAGAAAGTCTTTCTATCTGTGTGGGGTGAGACCAGAACTAAGGGCTATAAATATTTGATTGTCACTAAAAGGTGAGATGGTGGCATAGCATTAATGTTTGGACTACTAAGCCAGAGGCCTAGGCTAATGCTCTGGGAGACATGGGTTCAATTCCCACCACAGTGGTAGGTGGAATTTAAATTCAATTAATAAATCTGGAATTGAAAGCTAGTCTCAGTAATGGTGACCATCAATTGTCATAAATACCCTGTTTGTTTCACTGATGTACTTTCGGGAAGGAAAGTGTGATAGAGTTGATTTTCTAGGCAGCTTTGCTTGGTGGAAACGTTGAACTTTATTTACAAGACGGCAGCAGCAGTTACATGTGTGCATCTAACTCTATATCTAGAGAAGAATTCTCTCCTCGTGGGTCCCCGTGCTGCTAACTCATTGGTCCATACAGATCATGTGATCTTACAACACGGGAGTATTCTTAAAGCTACAGTCCTACATTTATCAGAACTATAATTACTGCAGCCACCCCCCCCCCACCCCGCCCCCACCCCCGCCCCCGCCCCCGCCCCCAACCTTAAACTTTTCTCTACCTTTTGTATTTATCTCATGCCATCACAATGTTTACACAGGTCATGAAATTACAAATTCAGTCTTTAAGATGGTTTCCTGATCTGTGTGGAATGTCGAAGCTCCACGACTTCCGATTCTTTTGCAGTAACCATATTCTCTGGAACCGCATTAACATCAGGTACCTCATTAGGCACAGGCAGTTCAGTGTCTTCCACTCCGACAGAGACATCGGAGACATGTCTGTCCTTGGTTGAGCAACTTTAACAGGAACCATAGCTGCACACATCCAGACAAGCGGGGATTATTCCATCACACTCCTGACTTGTGCCTTGTAGATGGTGGACATGCTTTGGGGAGTCAGGAGGTGAGTTACTTGTCGCAGGATTCCTAGCCTTTGACCTGCTCTTGTAGCCACAGTATTTAAATGGCTCCTCCAGGTGTTGGTAAGGAGGACTTAGGGTCGACGGGGCTGAGATTGCTGTTGTCGTTTCCGGTGCCTATGTCAATGCCATATGGCCCATCCTGTTTCGTTCCTTTTTCGAGACTTTGTAGCGGTTTTGATACAACTGAGTGCCAGCTCGGCCATTTCAGAGGGCATTTAGGAGTCAACTACATTGCTGTGGGTCTGGGGTCATATGTAGGCCAGACCAGGTAAGGATGACCTCCCTAAAGGGGCATTAGTGAACCAGGTGGGTTTTCACAACAATCAACAATGGTTTCATGGTTATCGTAAGACTTTTAATTCCAGATTTTTACTGAATTCAAATTCCACCATCTGAACCCACCACCGTTCGAACCCAGGCCCCCAGAGCATTACCCTGGGTCTCTGGACTACTAGTCCAGCGACAATACCACTACGCCATCCCCTCCCCTAACTGGGAAATGGGAGAGCGGAAGAGAAGGAGAGAGAGAGGCTGGAGAGAACGGGAGAGCAGGAGAGAAGGAGAGAGAGAGACCGGGGAGAATGGGAGAGTGGGAGAGAAGGAGAGAGAAACCGGAGAGAATGGCAGAGCAGGAGAGAAGGAGAGAGAGACCTGGGAGAATGGAAGGGTGGGAGAGAGACTGGGGGGGAGTGGGAGAGCGGGAGAGAAGGAGAGACAGACCAGAGAGAACGGGAGAGCGGGAGAGAGAGATTGGAGAGAATGGGAGAGCGGGAGAGGAGAGAGCGACCATGGGGAGTGGGAGAGTGGGATAGAAGGAGAGACCGGGGTGTGGGAGAGTGGGAGGGAAGGAGAGACCGGGGAGAACGGGAGAGTCGGAGAGAGAGACCAGGGAAAATGGGAGAGCGGGAGAGAAGGAGACACCGGAGGTGTGGAAGGGAAGGAGAGAGAGAACAGGGAGAGTGGGACAGCGGGAGAGAAGGAGAGGGAGACTGGTGGAGTGGGACAGTAGGAGGGAAGGAGAGGGAGACTAGGAGGGAAGGAGACAGAGACTAGGAGGAGTGGGAGAGAAGGAGACAGAGACTGGGGAGAGTGGGAGAGCGGGAGAGAAGGAGACAGAGACTGGGGAGAGTGGGAGAGCGGGAGAGAAGGAGACAGAAACTGGGAGGAGTGGGAGAGCAGGCGAGAAGAGGAAGACCAGAGGGAGTGGGAGAGCAGGAAAGAAAGGGAGGGAGACCAGCGAGTGGGAGAGCGGGAGAGAAGGAGAGAAAGAGAGACTGGTGAGAGTGGGAGAGCGGGTGGGAAGGAGAGGGAGACCAGGAGGAGTGGGAGAGTGGGAGAGAAGGAGAGGAAGACCGGGGGAAGTGGGAGAGCGGGAGAGAACGAGAGGGAGAGTGGGGAGAATGGGAGAGTCGGAGGGAAGGAGAGAGAGACCGGGGAGAGTGGGAGAGCGGGAGAGGAGGAGAGGGAAAACGGAAGAGGGAGAGGAAGGCGGACATGACAGAGAACCAGAATAAAACAGTGACAAAAACAAGCAAATGTGCTAGTTAGTGACTGTGGAGGGTGCACAATCCAGTGTGTGGGCAGAAAGAAATGAATCATAAAATATTACAACGCAGGAAGAGGCCATTCAGCCCATTGTGCTTGTGCCGGCTCTCTGAAAGATCTATCCAATTAGTTCCACTTCCCCCACGTTGCTCTTTCCCCCATAGCCCTGAAAACATTTCCCCTTCAAGTATTTATTCAATTCCCCTTTTGAAAGTTCCTGTTGAATCTGCTTCCACCGCCCTTTCAGGCAGCGCCTCCCAGATCACAACAATCACCGTGTAAAAAAAAATCCCCCTCATCTCCCCCTCTGGTTCTTTTCCCGATTCTCTTCAATCTGTGTCCCTCTGTTCACCGACCCTCCTGCCACTGGAAACAGTTTCTCCTTGTTTACTCCAGCGAAAACCCTGATGGTCGTAGGGAAGGTGTCACGATATCAATGCCCTACCATTTACAGCTCAAATAGCTGACTGTGAAGGTGCCAGGCTTTACCAGGTGTGGCAGGAGTGCACCAGCAGCCTTTTCCTGGCTCCGTACTGATTTCCCCGGAGCTGTGCCGAACCCATAAGACCATAAGACCATAAGACATAGGAGCAGAAATTAGGCCATTCGGCCCATCGAGTCTGCTCTGCCATTCAATCATGGCTGATAAGTTTCTCAACCCCAATCTCCCGCCTTTGCCCCGTAACCTTTGATCCCCTTACCAATCAAGAACCTATCTATCTCGGTCTTAAATACACTCAATGACCTGGCCTCCACAGCCTTCTGTGGCAATGAATTCCATAGATTCACCACTCTCTGGCTAAAGAAGTTTCTCCTCATCTCTGTTCTAAAAGGTCTTCCCTTTACTCTGAGGCTGTGCCCTCGGGTCCTAGTCTCTCTTACTAATGGAAACATCTTCCCCATGTCCACTCTATCCAGGCCTTTCAGTATTCTGCAAGTTTCAATTAAATCCCCCCTCATCCTTCTAAACTCCATCGAGTATAGACCCAGAGTCCTCAAACGTTCCTCATATGTTAAGCCTTTCATTCCTTGGATCGTTCTCGTGAACATCCTCTGGAACCTCTCCAGGGCCAGAACATTCTTCCTGAGGTATGGGGCCCGAAATTGCTCACAATATTCTAAATGTGGTCTGACCAGAGCCCTGTAAAGCCTCAGCAGCACATCCCTGCTTTTATATTCTAGTCCTCTCGAAATAAATGCCAACATTGCATTTGACTTCCTAACTACCGATTCAACCTGCAAGTTAACCTTAAGAGAATCCTGGACTAGAACTCCCAAATCCCTTTGCACTCCAGATTGCTGAATTCTCTCCCCATTTAGAAAATAGTCTATGCCTCTATTCTTCCTACCAAAGTGCATGACCTCACATTTCCCCACGTTGTATTCCATCTGCCACTTATTCGCCCATTCTCCTAACCTGTCCAACTCCTTCTGCAGCCTCCCCGCCTCCTCAATACTACCTGTCCCTCCACCTATCTTTGTATCATCTGCAAACTTAGCCAGAATGCCCTCAGTTCCTTCATCTCGATCATTAATGTATAAAGTGAAAAGTTGTGGTCCAAATACTGACCCCTGCAGAACTCCACTAATCACCGGCCGCCATTCTGAGAAAGACTCCCTTATCCCCACTCTCTGCCTCCTGCCAGACAGCCAATCTTCTATCCATGCTAGTACCTTGCCTCTAACACCATGGGCTCTTATCTTACTGAGCAGCTTCCTGTGCGGCACCTGGTCTAAGGCCTTCTGGAAGTCCAAGTAGATAACATCAATTGGCTCTCCTTTGTCTAACCTACTCGTTACCTCCTTAAAGAATTCTAACAGATTTGTCAGGCATGACCTCCCCTTGATGAAACCATGCTGACTTTGCCCTATTTTACCATGCACTTTCTAGTATTCTGAAATCTCATCCTTAAAAATGGACTCTAAAATCTTACCAACGACCGAGGTTGTTGAACCCACTGCCTGAGAAACAAACTTCCGGTGCTCCAGAGCTGTCCCCCATTCCCCACGAGTGAGGCAGTGCGGCACCTTCGAGAGGGAGTGGGTTACCACAGGGCGGTACAAATATGTGTTGACAGGACTGATCCCAACCAGTTTGGATATAGAAAGAAAACTTGGCAGAAATGTTGCTCCCATTCACCAAATTTGTGCAGCACTGAAGGAGACCATTGAGCCCATTGAGTCCGTGCCAGCACTTCTGACGAGCGATCGGGTTAGTCTCACTACCACAACCCCCACCCTAACTCTTTCCCTTAAATGCTATTCACCTCGACCACTCCCTATGGGAGCGAGTTCCACATTCTCCCCACTCTCTGGGTAAATTCTCCTGAATTCTCCATTGGATTTATTAATGACTATCTGATATTGATAACACTAACCACCCCTACCCCCACCGCCCAGTTCTGGTCTCCTCCACATCTTCTCTACGTCTACCCGCTCGAAACCCTTTCAACATTTTAAGGACCTCGATCAGGTCAACCTCTCAGCCTTCTCTTTTCTGGAGAAAAGAGCCCCAGCCTGTTCAGTCTTTCCTGATGGTTATAACCTCTCAGATCTGGAATCGTCCTTGTAAATCTTTTTTTGTTTTGCATCTTCTCCGGTGCCTCTATATCCTTTTTTATAATACGGAGGCCAGAACCGTGCACAGTGCTCCCATTGCTCGATATAGGGTAGAACATAACTTCTATTTTTCAACGCTCACCCTCTAGAAATGAAACCAATTGCTTATTGCTCTTTTAAATGTCTCTATCAACCTGCATCACCAACTTTTCGCCACGGGCGTTTCATTCCTGTTTGCTCCCCTTGATAATTTGGTGTTGAAAATTTGGTAGCACACTCACTTCTGCTCCGTCCCGAGACTCCTTGCGAGTCTCCTTCCGCTCTTCCTTCCCTGCAGCATCCACATAGCGGAGAGTCTCACTCCGGCAGAGAGAGATGTTCTCGATCATTCAGGGCTGCACTGGTGCTGCCTGTACCGAACTCTCAGCACAGCCTGTCTCTCCCTTACATACACATACACACACACACACACACGCACCATCAGAAACCTGCTCTCCTCAGCATCATCCCTCTCCCTGACAGCTTGATGTTCTCTCACAATAAGCCAGACACCCAATCGGATTACAACTCAACATGCCAGAAATTAATTCCCCCAACTATGTTCATTCTGACAGTTGGAGTTTGTTTCTGCTGATGTTACTAATTGAACCGAAGTTTAGTATTCTGGTTATATAGCAAATAAATCAGCTTTGTTTTAAACATATTGTTGTAGATTTTTGTCTTTCCCACCTGGGTGTTTAACATCACCTGGCTGGAGCTCAGAAAGGACAATCTTGGGGAGGATCATACGGCAGGAACAGAACATTCAGCCTGGACACAGTCCAGGAGCACGATGACCATCCACATCTTGTCCCTGTTGGATGAAATCAAACACAGCGTTTATTCTCAATCTGGTTATCTGACATTTTCATTATATACAGTTCACACTGATCTTCATGATAACACAAATATTGCATCTCCATCCTTCATTTCCATTTCGCTAATATAAGATTTGTTTCCCACAAGTCTATCTAGAACATCATATGGACCTTCCCAATTAACATCCCGACCCGACCCCTTTTCACAAGGTTCTTAACATGACTTCATCTCCCATTGAACAGTTAATGTAACGGGTAGGGTTGTTCTCCCTGGAGGTGTTGAGATGGGCAGTGCCATCTTCTCCACTGCCTGTAGTCCCACTGAGGGAGGATGCTGAGGTTTGTTGGAGGTTCTGGAGAAACAGGTCCTGAGTCTGTCGAGTAGCAATGGGGAGTGGGATCCCAAGACGATGCACAATCTGCATTTTCTGCCCTGTCATGAGCTGAAATGGGCTGCAATTGGAGGAGTGAACAGGAGGGGAGTGAATGGTCATTAACAAACCAGGCAAGGCAGTTGACCTTGACCAGATCATCAGCTCCCTTCATGACAGCTTTTCTCAGTGCTGTTTTTATAGAAAAGTGAAGCCCTCGACTATCCTGATAAGTGCTCGGTGGTAGGTGATGTGGAAATGTTGTTCCACACCCACAAGATGACGGAACTGCTGCATTAATTCAGCTGTGAAATGAGAACCAATATCACTCTCTATCCTTTTCAGAAAGTCCCATCTGATAAAGATCTGTTCCCACAAGATTTTAGCTGTAGTGGCTGCATCATTTTTTACAGGCAGGGAAAGATTCAATCCACCAGGTAAGCATAACTATAACTACCAGGATATACCGGTCCCTTCCTGTTACTGTGGGTAGTGAGCCTGTATAATCAATCTGCAATGTTTCCCATGGAACGTCATTCAGATGTGACATGTCCGTTCACAAGTCCGGGTTAATTTGGTCACAGATTCAGGTAGTGATGGACATCCTGGTGCATCCTGTGTTGTCAATAGTAATTATGCAACATATCGAGGACTGGAAAAAGAGGAACATGTCCCAAATTTGATCCATGAACAAAAATAATTCTTTTCTGAGGCATCAAAGTGTGACCCAAGTCAAATTAGAGTCACACTTGTTGGATGAGTGAGTTCTTGCTGAGAAAGGATGAGGGAAAGTCTTTGCTATGGTGTACGGCCTCTTTGGCCACAGTCACATCAGGGTCATGGTCCTGACAAGTTTTTAAATCACGTTTAACTGGAGTCTGTCGTACCAGTACCAGTGTTCTGGGTGGATCCCATGGAATTCCCTCTGGAGTAACTTTCCTGGTGAGTCAGTCTGCCTGGTTATTACATCACCCTCTTCACTAACTCTTGCTGCTGATGTACATTCACATTACAAATAGAAAATTGTTCCCGTCACTTACCAGCAATATACCAAGTCATTCGGCATTTGGAGTGGTGGGTGAGTGGTTTCCTTTCTGTTGTGGAGAAGTTGTGTTTTTTTTTTGCCAGAGAGGTAGGTTTTCCCTGAGGGAGTTACAACCAATGGATAGTTTCTGAATAGTTGGAGTTTCCATCAGTGACAGTTTGAAGGGCTGTGATCACAATAAGCTCAGATTTCTGGGTTAAATATTATGTTGAGTATTTAATAAGGATATTACAGCTGTCATGAGGGACATAAGATGCAGCACCAGTCTGATACAGTCCTTGTTCATAAAGTTGAGATCCATCTACATGAACACCAGTGAAATTGGACAGTGGTGTGGCCCTAATATGTCCAATGGACACGGCCTCTTTCACTGGACAAGTATGTGGGGTTCTTTCAAACTGCAACATCCCAGCTAATTGGCATTTGTGAGGTTACAACATATTAATATCCTTGATTCGTAACTCCATAATTCATCTACTCTATCATATCAGGGATGTTCCCTTCACTTGGCCCTTTATGAATAATGTCACTGTGGTATGTGGGGTGTGCAGAATTATCGAATTAAACTCGACCAAGTACTCTGTACTTAACTAACCAGTGAACCCTTAAATAAAAGCAATATACTGCGGATGCTGGAGATCTGAAAAAAAATCGGAAGGTGTTGGAAAAATTCAGCAGGTCTAACAGCATCTGTGGAAAGAGAAGCAGATTTAATGTTTCGACTGCAATGTGACTCTTCTTCAGAACTGAAGAGATGGAGAAATAGGATGGGTTTTCTGGCATTGAAAAGTGGGGAAGGTCAGGTACAACAAAGAGAAGGTCAGGAGGACGGGAGAGATTAAACAAAGATGTGATTGAACAAAAGGCAAAGGGAGTGGTCATGTTTGTAGTATAAAAAAAACAAAGCACGGTAAGTTTTAATGTCAGAGTACAGGAAAAATGGCTGTCCATTTCAGTTTCGAAGAAGGAGAGTAGACGGCAGAGTGGTATTGTTGCTAAACTAGTAATCCAGAGACCCAGGGCAATGCGCTGGATAATACCACCACATTGCGAATAAAAATCTGGAATTAAAAGTCGAATGATGACTACCCATCTGGTTCACAAATGTCCTTTAGTGAAATGGTAACTACATGTGACAGCAATGTGGTTAACTCTAAATGCCCTCTGAGCTAGGGCAACTGGGGATAGGACACCTACATCCCATGATTGAATAAAATAAAGAATCATATTGGAATCAAAACACTAACACTGTTCCTCTCTCCAGATGAGTTGCCAGACCTGCTGAGTTTTTGTGGTACTTGCTGTTTTATTTCAGCTCAAAACACTGGTCAATCAATCTTCCCAGAGTCTGGGAGATCATTTCCTATTCACCTGCTGCATTACTACAGCAGATATGCATCGTTTTGACAGTACCAGCCGGGCTGTGGAATTACTTGGATAGATCGTCCAAAAAGTCAGCACAGGCATGATGGGCTGAATAGTTTCCACCTGTGCTGTATCATTATATCAAAGAGTGAATATTCAGTAACATAAGATAGAGAGAGAAAGAGAGGAACCAGTGACTGTGGGATTGAACCCAGCCAGGGTCAGCACCTGCATGGGAGGAGAGAGAGGGGAACCATTGGAAAAAGCTTTAAAAACTCAGTGTATTCCGAATGGAGCAAAGATTTAAATCACGTTGGGAGATGGAACCTAGCAGCACACAAATTCACAAACATTTACGTGTCTTTTTTTAAAATTAATTTATCCCAATTGGTTAACAGAAAGATTTTCTATTTTGTATTTCGAGTGTCAATGGCGCTGCTGTTACCCAACATTCCGTGCGGATGTGAATGTGCTCTAGTCACTGTACAGGAGCCCAGTGCGCAGGCGCCGTGCTGATCAGTTGGGAGCATGCGCAATGTCACTTTGATCGGAGCCCAGTGAGTGCGGGAGAGGCTTTTGGAAATGGGTGAGGGAGGAATTTAGCCGGGAGGTGAGGGGAGGGAAAGGAGGCTTCATAAACACCCGATGTAGGCCGCAAGCCCAGAATCAGACTGTGCAGGAATGGGAATGGCGTTTGCAGCTCCGGGGAACAGACCCTGGTTAAAAACAAAAAAACGGCGGATGCTGGAAATGCAAAACCGAAACAGAAACAGAAACACCTGCAAAAACTCAGCAGGTCCGGCAGCATCGGCGGAGAAGAGGATGTTCTGTTGAAGGGTCATGAGGACTCGAAACGTCAACTTTGTTCTTCTCCGCCGATGCTGCCAGACCTGCTGAGTTTTTCCAGGTGTTTCTATTTCTGTTAACAGACCCTGGTTAACGGCCGCCATCTTCCGAAGGGGCAATTTGCTGCAGGGCGCATGCGTGGTCTTCCCAAGCGCCGGAATAAGAACATCAGGAGACCATTCAGCCCATCGAGCCTGTTCTGCCATTCAATAAGGTCATAGCTGGTCTGCTTGTGGCCTTAACTCTACTATCCTGTCTGCGCCCCCTCCCTCCCCCCCAACCCCCCCCCCCCCACCACCCCCAACATAACGCTTGTGTCCCTTGTAGATCAAAAATCTGCTTAACTCAACCTTGAATATATTCAATGACCCAGACTCCACTGCTCTCTGGAGAAATGAATTCCACAGACTCATGACCCTCTGAAATAAGAAATTTCCCCTCCTCTGTGTAAAATGAGAGACCCCCTTATTTGTAAACTGTGCCCCCTACCCTTGTTCTAGATTCCCCCATGAGAGGAAACACCCTCTCAGCATCTGTCAAGAGCCCTCAGAATCTAACATGTTTCAATAAGATCACATCTCATTCTTATAAATTCCCATGAGTATAGTCCCAACCTGCTCAACCTTTCCTCATAAGACAACCCCCCTCATTCCAGGAATTGGCCTAGTAAACCTTCTCTGACCTGCTTCCAATGGAAATTGTCACTGCTTAAGTAATCCTAGGTCAGGAGGAGGGAATGTTGTGAATTTCTATCCTGGACAAACAGTGATGAATTTTGGAAACTCCTTTTACAGAGGGTTAGAAGGGGAGGATCAACACACAGGAAACTCAAACCAAGATAAACGTTTGTCTCCTCTGAATTTCAAACCTGGACTGACACATATGACTTTTGTAATATCCTTTTACAGGTGCTTTCACTGCTTGTAATATCTTTCCAGCTGCAGGCTCTGGCAGAAGATTTTAAATTTGAAAACAGTGAAATTGTTTCAGAGGTGAGTATTATTGAACATTCATCTACAATTTAGAGCTTTTAGTGCTGTGCTCTGGTTTCCATAGCTTTGGGGCTGGTGTGGCTTCTTTACTGTGGATCTGAATCTATGTCCATCCATTGCTCTGTTTCACCTCTGCCTCCCTGATCACCTCTCTTCCATTGTCTAACCGGATTGTCGAACAATGGGTGTATTTTAACCATGTTTGGTATTTCCCTGTTATTTCTGCCAGCTGTGTCTAAATGAGGTGTCCCCTGCTGCCTGTCTCCCGTCTATACACCGCTGATTTACCAGCTTTATCTTCCCGTGATCAGGAATTGTTTTTCCTGCACTAGAGATCATTCTCTTCTGCTTCTGAGCTTAGATTGACCATAAAATTCTGCTGAATTTTTATTCCCTGTAATTGATTCTGCACATCCTGAAATGTTAACTCTCATTCTTTTTCTACAGTTACTGTCTGACCCGGAGCATTTCCAGCATTTGCTCTTTTTCTTTCAGATTTACAGCAAACGCAGTATTTTGCATTTGTTTTATTGCAGCTGTTGCTCACAGAACTGAGTCTAGAAACAGAGATGGACCATTTAATAACTGATTTGTAATGGGCTGCGTGTTGGTTGCAGAAGTTGGTCCCTGGCCTCCAGTGTTGGTCCTTTTTCATTGAATCTGAGGATCATTGAGTGATTGCAATTCAGAAGGTGACATTTCACCGTCATGCTCGTGCTGGCTCTCCAGAACAGCAAATCAGCTGGTCCCACTCCCCTGTCCTTTCCTCATAGCCCAGCAATTTATCCAATTCCCTTTTGGAAGCCTTTGTTGCATCAGTTTGAGCTGGAGTGGAGATGGAGGAGAAGCTGCTGGGTTTAACCCTGAGGACTATGGAACCCAGTCAGGCCCAGAAATTTCCAATGTGAAATTGTCAAGGGAGGTAGATTCTAGGGGGGATCAGGTTGCTAAACGGACACTGTCCAGACAATGTAAAAGAATATTGTTTAAAGAACAATTATTTTTGTAGGTGTTTTTAATGTATTTTACATATCCATATTTACATACAAGTTTTTAAAATTTATTCTTGGGATCTGGGTGTCATTAACAAGACCTGTAGCGTATATTGCCAATCCCCAGTTACCTGTGGAGAAGATGATGTTTGACCTTCTTGAACAGCTGCAGTCCATGTGGTGAAGGTGCTCCCACAATGCTGTTAGATAAGGAATTACAGGATTTTCACCCAGTGATGATGTCAGAACAGTGATATATGTCCAAGTCAATGACACTTAATTTGTTTTTATATAACACCTTAATGTAATAAAACGTTCCAAAGCATTTCTGAGGAATGTTACAAAACAACATTTGACAATGAGCCACATAAGGAGATATTAGGGCAGGTGACCAAAAGGTTGGGCAAAGGCGTAGGTTTTAAGGAATATCTTGAGGAGGAAAGTGAGGTAGAGAGCTTCAGGGATGATATTCCACAGTTTATGGCCTTGGGAAACTGAAGGTGCAGCCAATTAATAGTGGAACAGTTAAAATCAGGAATGCTGAGGAATTAGATGAGCACAAAGATCTCAGAGGGTTGTGAGGCTGGAGGAGATTACAGAGGTAGGGCGGGGCCATGGATATAATTGAAAATAAGGATGGGAAGTTTAAAATTTAGATGCTTCTTGAACAGAAACCTTTGTATGTCAGCGAGCACAGGGGTGATGGGTGAACAAGACTTGGTGTGAGTAAGCACACGGGCAGCAGAGTTTTGGATGACCTCCGGATGGAGGGAGGTGGTTTAATATGGGAGGCCGGCTGGGAGTGTGTTAGGATTGTTAAGTCTAGAGGTAACAAAGGAATGATGAGGGTTTCAGCAGCAGATGAGCAGAGTCGGGTGATGTTACTGAGGTGGAAGTAGGCGATCTTGGTGATGATGGGGATATCTGGCCATAAACTCTTCTTGGAGTCAAATATTATTCTGACGTTGTGAAGAGTCTGCTCCAACCTCACCCAGTTGCCAGGGAGAGGGATGGAGTCGGTGGCCAGGGAGTGGAGTTTGTTGTGGGACTGAAGACAATGGCTTCAGTCTTCTCAATATTTAAATGAAGGAAATTTGTGCTCATCCAGTTCTGGATGTCAGACAAGTCAGGACAGTGTGTGACTTGGAGGTGATACTGTTCCCAGAGACCTGCTATCCTGATCCTTCTCGGTGGTAGAGTGTCAGGATTTGGGAGATTATGTCAAAGTTCTGGTTGAGTTGAAGATATATAAAATCCCTCTTCCTTGCCTCATCCCCCCCCACTTCTCCCACATCCCCACCTCTCTCTGTCCCCTCCCATAGAGAACAGATTGTTGTGTAGGCCCAGAAAGGTTCCCTTCCCTGAAGGACATGAGTGAACCAGTTGGGTTTTTATGACAGTCCAGCAGCTTTCACATTCACTTTTTCCTAGTCCTGGCCTCACAAATTAACAGATTCATTCAGCTCAATTTCACAACCTGCCTTTGTGTTTTTGTGGGTTCTCTCTCACTCCCTTTTTTCTGTTTTCAATCAATTTCACAGGGTATTAGAAGGGGAGGATTCACTGTCGGGAAACTCAATCATCACATCAGGATCTGATGAAGTTGCCTAATTTATCATAACCTGAATACCATCGGATTTTGATCATGGAAGGAAAAAGCACCATTCACAGTGGAGAGAAACCGTACACGTGTTTTGTCTGTGGACGAGGCTTCAGTCGATCATTTGACCTGTTGAAACACAAGTGCAGCCACACTGGGGAGAAACGGTGGAAACGTGGGGAGTGTGAGGAGGGATTCAGATTCCCGTCTGAGCTGGAAACTCATCAACACAGTCACACTGGGGAGAAGCCATTCACCTGCTCCGTGTGTGCCAAAGGATTCCGTTGGTCATCCCACCTCCTGAGACACCAGCGAATTCACACTGGGGAGAAACCTTTTAATTGTCCAGAGTGTGGGAAATGCTTTAAAAGTTCCAGTGAACTGATGCTCCATCAACGTGTTCACACTGACGAGAGACCGTTCAGGTGCTCTCATTGCGAGACGGGGTTCAGACAATCATCTCAGCTCACTGTACACCAGCGGATTCACACTGGGGAGAGGCCATTTACTTGCACTGAATGTGGGAAGGTATTCACTCGGTTAACCAACCTCCTGATACACGAGCGAGTTCACACTGGAGAGAGACCATTCACCTGCCCCGAGTGTGGGAAGGGTTTCACTACCTCATCCAACCTGCTGATACATCAGCGCATTCACACTGGAGAGAGGCCATTCACCTGCACTGAGTGTGGGAAAGGATTCATTCAGTCATCCAAACTGCTGATACATCAGCGCACTCACACTGAGGAGAGGCCATTCACCTGTTCTGTGTGTGGGAAGGGATTCACTACCTTAACCAACCTGCTGACACACCAGCGAGTTCACACTGGGTCGAGGCCATTCACCTGCTGAGTGCGGGCAGGGATTCACTATCTCATCCCACCTGCTGATACACCAGAGAGTTCACACTGAGGAGAAGCCATTTCACCTGCTTTGTGTGTAATAAGAGATTTGCTCGCTCATCTCACCTGGTGAGACACCAGCGAGTTCATGAATAACTACAGTGATGGATTTTGCTGTTAATCACATCCAGGACTGAACCATGTTCAATGGGGTATTTTTCTGCTGATGTTAATAAACTCCAGTCCAGTTATCGTGGTTAATATTGTGGATAAAAGTCAAATAAATCAGCTTTGTGTTAAACCTACAGTATGTCAAGCCTTTTTAATATCTCTAACACAAGTTAGTTCCTTTTGAAGTGCTCTCCCTCTCCCCTGTCTCCTCCATCCTCACCCCCAACAACAAGTGTGAGGATCTCATGGAGCTTCTTTGTCACTAAGATTGAGACAATCCGATCAGCTGCCTCTGCTGCTTCCCTCTCTTCCACTACCCCACTGGGATTTCCTCCTTGTCCGCCTCTTTCTCCATCCAGCCTCCATACACACCAGCAAGTTCATACCCCAGAGAGAGGCTTTAAATGCTTAGATCAAGGTTTAAAAACCTACATTCACTGATGATGCTCCAGAACATTCACTCTGGTTCCGCTCCATTCATCTGCTCTCACTACGGGAAGAGGTTCAGGCGATTGTCCATCCTGCAGCAACACCAGCGAGTTCACACCAGGAAGAGGTCATTCACCTGCTCCATGTGGGGAAGGATTCCCTCATTCATTCAACCTGTTGACAAACCAGTGAGTTCACACTGGGACGATCTTTTCAATCTCTGGATTGTAGGAAGTGCTATGGAAATCCTGTGGAGCTCACGTACCAACAACGTGTTCACACTGACAAGATCATTCAGGTGCTCTCACTGGGACCGGGTACTGTTGATCATGTGAACTCAAGTGTCCAGCAGCGCACTCGCACTGGGGCGACACCGTTCACCTATTCCATGTGTGGGAAGAGATTCACTCAGTCATCCCACCTTAAAACACATAAACTTGTTCACACTGATAAGAAACCTTTTCTAAATTGTGTGAACAGAGATTTAATAGCAAAGTGGACCTGCTGACACACAAACACATTCACACTGGTGACAGGCGGTTCACCTGCTCCATGCGTGGGAAGAGATTCACTCGGTCATCTCACCTACTGACACCAGTCAGTTTACAAGTGACTGCAGGGGTTGGATTCTGCTGTTCTTGCAGCTGTTAATCACATCCAGGACTGGACCATGTTCATCCTGAGAGCTGGAGTTTGCTTCTGATGATGTTCATTATCCCTCTAACTGGGCTGGAGTTTAACATTTGGATAAATGTCAAATAAATCAGCTTTGTTTTGAACATATTGTTGTAGATTTTTGTCTTTCCCACCTGAGTGTTTAACATCACCTGGCTGGAGCTCAGAAAGGACAATCTGGGGGAGGGTCATACGGCAGGAACAGAACTTCAGCCTGGACACAGTCCTTCAGGGTCACACTGAGAGGGACAAATGGCACTTTTGTCTTTCTCATCTCTTCACTGACACTGAAGAGATTTTGTGTGGGTTAATCCTGAAGTGTGGAAGAAATGTGTGTCAGCTGCTTTTTTCCATGGTTCAGATGGGACAAAAGGCTCCTTTACAATTGTGTTTAGAATCAGGAAGAACAACAGTGAAATAAAGCAAAATACTGTGGATGTCTAAAATAAAAACAGAAAATGCTGGAAAATCTCAGCAGGTCTGGCAGGATCTGTGGAGACAGAAACAGAGTTCATGTTTTGGAACCGAAGAAGAGCCATATTGGGCTTAAAACGTTAACTCTGTTTTTCTCTCTGCAGATGCTGCCAGACCTGCTGAGATTTTGCAGCAATTTCTGTTTTTCAACAGTGAATGCTGGAAATGTGCTGTCAAATCAGAGATTGGTGTAAAACTGTGATGTGTTCTTGTCTTGAAAGAGAAATGGCAGGTTTAAGTTTCCAGCCTGAAAATGACTGTGGTAATTATACGACAGCTACCATTTCAGGACAATGTTAATTTATTTGAAAGACATTTGTTAAAATCTGCATTGAAAGAGCAGATAGTGGAGTTCACAGGAGCCTGTTAACTGCTGGGACAATTATACCACAGACATTTGATCTCCAGATAAAGAAGGATCTGCACCGTGTTTCCAGGAATTCCCTGTTTTATTGATGTGCGTGTGTTAGACACCAGGATAACTATAAATAGACAACTCAGGATATCCATGGTGGTGCAATCCCAACAGTTACTCTGGGATCACTCCCGCTGTGGAACTCCACCACTGACCCTGCTGAAGGTTGTAGGCTCGGGGAGTGGGGCCTCCAGGATTGGACTGTCAGAAAGGTGGGTTTCAGTATCCTGACTAATACATGGTGAAAAACCAAGGAATCCTTACTGAGGAGCTGTCTGGGGTTTTACCTGTCAGTGTAGGTCTAGGGGTGAATGATTCCCGACTCCCTGAACTGTCTGACATTGAACCCAGTTTAGAACAAGATGGATTCAGTGTCCAGGAGAATAGGGACAAATATCACCCACAATTGAGGGAGACACAAGCAGCTGTTGGAGAAGTGAAGCAATCTTTGGAAAGGAAGGTGGTGAACCAATATAGGAATAATAGTGACAACTTTTCCAGCTCCATCAGGAGTGAGAAGATAGTTAAAGATGGTTTTGAAAGTCAGCTCAGGACAGATTGAAACAGATTGCCAGGATATAACAGAGCTGTTAAATGACTATTTCACATCAGTCTGCACTCCTGTGGATGATGTTCAGATTCCAGCTGTGGGATGTGCTGTTGACAGTAACATCATCAATATTAAAGTAGAAAGTGATTGTCATCCTGGATAAAATAGGAAATCTCAAACTAGATGGTGCTCCAGGTCCAGATGATACCCACCCAAGGCAGCTTAAAGAGATGGGATGGCTGCTCTTTGAGCCCCTTGGCCGAATCTTCAACAGCTCAACAGAGTTGGGGATTGTTCCCTGAGATTGGAAGGCAGCTCACTTAGTTCCCACTTTCTGAATTGGAGACAAAGCAGAGCCAGGCCCATCAGTGTGATGTCGATCACAGGGAAGATGCTTGAAGGGATCCTAAGAGATGCTGTTTCTGATCACTGGGGAAGAGAAGGAGCCATTAGAGATCCTCAACACGGCTTCTGGAAAATGAGGTCGCAATTTACAAACCTGTTTGTGTTTTGTGGAGAAGTTGTTGTGTTTGTGGATGAGGAGAATCAGGTTGACATTGTCTATCTCTGGGTGTAATCCAACAACAACACCTTGTATTTACACAGAGGGTTGTGGAGCTGGAGGAAGTTACAGAGTCTCAGGAGTGTCAAACTCATTTTCCATGGTGGCTCTGATCTGATATCCTGGCACTGGGTGAGGGTCACATTCAGCAGAAGTTATTAAAATGGAACTATATACAGATAAACTACATCAGTATTTTCTGACATTTCCATTTATTTACTGCTCCTGCTGCTCCCAACATCTGACACCTCTTAGCTTCAACCATCACATCAACACTTGGAGCAAATGACTGGGCTGAGGCCTGTCTCGGATAAAAACACGAGGACCACTTGTCATCACAGAAATTTACAGCACAGAGGAGGCCATTGAGCCCATCATGCATGTGCTGGCCGAAAATTAGTTATCCAGTCTAATCCCACTTTCCAGCTCTTGTAGCCCTGGAGGTTACAGCACCTCCAGCTGTATATTGGAGTGTTTCTTAAATGTGATGAGAGTTTCTGCCTCTACCACCCTTTCAGACAGTGAGTTCCAGATCCCCAACCACCCTCTGGGTGAAAACATTACTCAACTCCTCTCTAATCCTCCATCAATTAGTTTAAATCTTTGCCCCTTGGTTATTGATCTCTCTGTTAATGAAATAGGTCCTGTCCGCTCTATCTGGGCCCCTCATAATTTTATATATCTCAATTAAATCTCCCCTCAGCCACCTCTGTTCCACAGAAAACAATCCCAGTCTATCAGATCTTTCCTCACAGTTAAAGTTCCCCAATCTGGGCAACATCCAGATAAATCTCTTCTGTACCCTCTCCAGTGCAATCACATCCTTCCTGTAATGTGGTGACCTGTACTCAGTACTCTAGCTGTGGTCGAACTAGTGTTCTTTATGGTTCTAGAATAACTACGCTCTCACCTTCCGTTGACTTCAATGTAATAGAAACTGACAGTTGGAACCTGTCAACATTTGAAAGATATTTACAAATGATTCGAGGGTTTCTTACAGATGGGATCTTTCTCTGTTCTGTCCACTCGAGGTGTTAGATAAGACGTTCTCCTGGGAATATCGAGCTGGAATATTGGGCCGTGATGTGTTTCCTTGTTCATCTTGTTGACTCTAACTGTTGAATCTTGTGATTTCTTGTGATAATCAAACTCACAACAATAGATTGTCTTTTCCTGACTTTATTAACAACACTGCAATCATACAGACAGAGTATCGTTCCCTGATCCGGGGAACACGGGTAATGTTGGGGTAGATGCCTCGTTGTTCGAGTATGTCCAAGCTGTCAATGATTGCATCGTTTTCTGTGGCTCCTCTCATGACTGAAGAGTCTGATGTGGGATTGCCATGGACTGGCAGTTCATGTTGTCGTTGTTGGTACCGGGGGAACTTCTGCAGCTGCTCCACCACTGGTCTTCCTCTGGGCACATCGAATGTTGTGAGTCTGGAGTAGATGGTCCTTGAAACATGCTGAACCAAATTTCAGTGTTTGCCTCCACATGGGCCGGTCGGCTGCAATGTTTTCCCCAGAGAGGTGGTCTGCAATGCACAAGTTTGTAAGGCTCTTTTTTGAGGGTGTCCTTGTACTCTTTGTACTGACCACCTTGATGTTGTTTACCCTGAGACAGTTCCCCATTGACGATCTGCTTGGGGATTCTGTCATCATCCATGTGGGGGACATGGCCTGGCCATCCAAGTGGAATTTTCTGGAGGGTGGTCTCTGTGCTGTTGAGTCCAGCACGATGGAGACCTCGTTGTTTTGTGATTTTGTCCTGCCATCGAATCCTCGTGATGGACCTCAGGTGCCTTTGGTGGAAGCGTTCCAGAGCTTTGACGTGGCTCCGATAGCAGACCCAGGATTCTGCTCCATACAGCAGGGTGGTAAGGACAATGGCCTGGGAGAGTCTGAGTTTAGTCTTCAGGTTAATGCCATGCTGCTTCCAGACACAAACAGAAATAATACAGTGGATTCAGAGCTCGATTACATAGGATTACAGAGGATATAAGGCACAGAAATAGGCCATTCAGCCTAACCAGTCCATGCTGGTGTTTATGATCCACTCGAGCCTCCTCCCATCTTTCCTCATCTAAATCTATCACTGTAACCCTCTACTCCCTTCTCCCTCTTGTGCTTATCTCGTTTCCCCTTAAATACATCCATACTATACACTTCACCCACTCCCTGTGATAGTGAGTTCCACATTCTCACCACTCTCTGGGTTAGGAAGTTTCTTCTGAATTCCCTATTGGATTCTTGGTGACTATCTTATATTGATGGTCTCTCTTCCCCACAAGAGGAAGCATTCTCTCTGTATCCTCTCTATCAAAACCTTTCATCAATTTAAAGGCCTCGATTAGGTCACCTCTCAGTCTCCTTTATCCAAGAGAGAAGAGACCCAGCCTGTCAATCCTTTCCTCATATGTCAACACAAACATTTCTGGTATCATTCTTGTCAAACAGCGCGTCCCTTCGGCTGTTCACAACAGGCAAAGTGCTGACCATAATAAACCAGCCCATGCTTGCAAATCTCAGAACTAAGTGTCCAACATGATAAACGACTCTGCAATTGGACAGCGCTTACTAAACAAATCTGATTGTGCTAAGAATGACACTGACAAACAATTTAAAATTATCAGTCATGCTCACGGTATAGCTCACTTACACATGCTAGAAACTCATGTATTCACACACAGGGTCCCGTCCTTTGCAAACAGAAAGAGCATGTCCACACACTGCGCTTTCTCAAAAAAACAAAAGCTTAGGGACAGTCATTCCCTGGTTCATTTCCCATGACCAATCAGAGTCGACCTACCTGGTTTGAATTTAAACAAAAGCTTGGCAGTTAACTACTGCCTGGTGCATTTTCCATGGTAACACCTCTACCAATCAGAGTCCTCTTGCCAACCAATCAGCCCCTCCTCTCATGTAGTATAAATCATTGTTCCATTTACAATTGGTATTCTTACAAATCTGTCCTGATGAGTGCAGGATGAAAAACTTCAACAGCATGTCTCTTTTTTCAGAAATGTTCAGCAAAATTTTACCAATAATGATCCTGGGTGTGTTATCCTTCCCTGGATGCCAAGGCTAGGAGAGACATAATAACTTAAGAAATAGGAACTGGAGTAGACCATTCGGCCCCTTGAGCCTGCTCCACCATTCAATAAGATCATGGCTGATCTTATGTTTCAATCCTGATAACCTTTGATTCCCTCACCTAACAAGAATCTATTTACCTGTGCCTTAAAAATATTCAGTGACCCCGCCTCCACCGCCTTCTGAGGCAGAGTTCCAAAGTTGCACAATGCTCTGAGAGAGATAAAATTTTCATTTCTGTCCTAAAAGGGCGACCCTGATTTTAAAACAGTGCCCCCTAGACTCACCCACAAGAGGAAACATCCTTTCGACATCCACCTTGTCAAGGCCGTTCAGGATCTTGTAAACTTCAATCAAATCACCCGTCACTCTTCTAAACTCCAGTGGAAACAAGACCAGTCTGTCCAACCTTTCCTCATAAGACAACCCACTCATTCCAGGTATCAATCTAGTAAACCTCCTTTGAACCGCCTCCAATGTATTTCTATCCTTCCTTAAATAAGGAGACTAAAACTGTATACAGTATTCGAGGTGCGATCTCACCAATGTCCTGTATAACTCAAGCGTGAAATCCTTACATTTATGTTCAATCCCTCTCATAATAAAGGATTGCATTCCATTAGCCTTCTTAATTACTTGCTGTTCCTGCTTAATAACTTTTTGTGACTCATGTACTAGAATACCTAAATCCCTCTGCACCTCAGAATTATGCAGCCGTTCTCCATTTAAGTAATACTCTGCTTTTTCATTCTCCCTGCCAAAGTGAACTTCACATTTTCCCACATTAAACTCCATTTGCCAGGTCTTTGTCCACTCACTCAACCTACCTATATCCATCTGCAACCTCCTCATGCCCTCTTCACAACATACTTTCCTATCTATCTTTGTGTCCTCTGCAAATTTAGCCACCATGTCTTCACTCCCCTCATCTCAGTCATTGATGTAAATCGTAAAAAGTTGAGACACTCTGGGAGGTACGGGGAGCTGGGACTTGTCCATGAGAGTAACTGAAGGTATGAAAACTGAAATAATCTAGAGTTAGAAAGGAGAAAAGGTTCAGTTCTGGATGTGATTCTCAGCATCAACAACTGAATCCAACTTTTCTGGTAACATATGAACTCGCTTATGTCTCAGCAGGTCGGATGACCGAGTAAATCTCTTCTCACACATGGAGCAGGTGAACGGCCTCTCCCCAGTGTGAATTCGTTGGTGTCTCAGCAGGTTGGATGAATTAGTGAATCCCTTCTCACACACAGAACAGGAGAACGGCCTCAACCCCATATGAATGCGGTGGTGTCTCAGCAGGTGGGTTGAACCAGTGAATCCCTTCCCACACAAGGAGCAGGTGAACAGCTTCTCCCTAGTGTGAATGCGCTGATGTCTCACCAGATAAGATGAACAAGTGAATCCCTTCCCACACACTGTGCAGGTGAACGGCCTCTCTCCAGTGTGACTGCGCTGGTGTCTCACCAGATGGGAAGAATGAGCGAATCTCTTCCCACACGTGGAGCAGGTGAACGGCCTCACACCGGTGTGAAATCGCTCATGTACCTCAAGGTAGGACAAACGAGAGAAACTCTTGCCACATACGGAGCAGATGAATGGCCTCTCCCCAGTGTGAACCCACTGATGTGTCCGCAAGTTGGCTGACTGAGTGAATCTCTTCCCACACACGGAGCAGGTGAAAGGTCTCTCTCCAGTATGAACTCGCTTGTGTATCAGAACTTGGTTTGAACGAGTGAATCCCTTGCCACATATGGAGCAGGTGAATGGTCTCTCCCCGGTGTGAATCCGTTGGTGCATAAGAAGGCTGGATGACCGAATGAAACCCTTCCCACACACGGAGCAGATGAATGGTCTCTCCCCAGTGTGACCACGCTTATGTGTCAGAAGGTGGAAAGAATGAATGAATCTTTTTCCACACACAGAGCAGGGGAACGGCCTCTCCCCAGTGTGAATGCACTGGTGCCTCAGCAGATCAATGCTTCTTTTAAAGGTTTTCTCACATTCGGAGCATTTAAAAGGTCTCTCATCGGAGTGAACCAGTTGGTGCTTAGTGTAGCTTGAAAACTGAGTGAATGCCTTCCCACACTGGGAGCAGCAGAATGGCCTGTCCTTGGTGTGAACTCGCTGGTGCTCAGTGAGATGCCCTGACTCACTGAACGACTCCCCACAGAGAGAGCAGCTGAACGGCCTCTCGTGTGTGTGAAGGAGCTGGTGCTCCGCGAGGCAGGAAGACAGCCTGAACCTCTTCCCGCAGTGGGAGCAGCTGAACGGTCTCTCATCAGTGTGAACTCGCTGCTGCTGGACCAGTTCCTCAGAGGTTTCAAAACTTTTCCCAGAGTGAGAGCATTGAAGAGGCTTCTCATCAAAGTGATCGAGTTGGTGTGCCAGCAGGTTGGATGAGCACATGAATTTCTTCCCACACGCAGAGCAGGTGAACAGCCTCTCACTATTTTGAGCTCGCTGTCGTGTCAGCATGTTTACCAGCTGTATCAATCCCTTCACACAGGAGGAGCAGGTGAACAGCCTCTCACCAGTTTCCAGCTGAGGCGGTCGATTAAATCCCTTCAGATGTACAAATCTTCAGATCCCAATGACCCAGCTGACTCTGTCAGACGTGAGGTTTGATTTGATATTCCTGTCTGCAGATCCTCCTCTTCTATTACCCTGTAAAATAAGTTTACAAAGAATTACACTGTGTACATTACACAAACAGGCCATTCGGTTTATCTAGTCTGTACTGGAGTTTCTACTCCACACAAATCTCCTCCCATTCTGCCAACCTAATCTCAGCCTTTCAGCTGATCTTTCTAATCCCTTTTCTCTCATGTTCTCATTTAATTTCTTTTTGAAAGAGTCTCAGGTATTTTTCTCAGCCACTTACTGTAGTAGCGAGTTCCACATTTTAATTACTGCCTGAGGAAAGAAATATCTCCAGTTTTCCTGTTGGATTTATTTGTAACTATTGTGTACACAAGACCTCCAACATTGGACAGACCAACAAGTGGAAACATTCTGTCCGCATCGACCTGCCCATCCTAATGAGGATTTTAAAGACCTAGATAAAAGCAAAATACTGCGGATGCTGGAAATCTGAAACAAAAACAAAAAATGCTGGAAAAAAACTCAGCAGGTCTGACAGCATCTGTGGAGAGAAAGACAGAGTTAACGTTTCGAGTCCATATGACTCTCGAGTTCTGAAGAAGTCATACGGACTCGAAACGTAAACTCCGCCTTTCTCTCCATTGATGCTGCCGGACCAGCTGAGTTTTTCCAGGTGTTTCTGTTTTTGTATTGGATTTTCAGCATCTGCAGTTTTTTGTTTTTATAGAAATGCACAATATTCTCTCCTCCTGCTGACAGGGACAGGGATGTCTGCGCATGCGTACTGCTGCACATTGACCCCGCTCAAGATGGCGGCCGTTGACTCCGCCATTTTACTGAGAACCGCGGCCCGCAGCTGCTCCCAGGACCGTTCGCTGCGACCGCGGGGCCACTGCAATTTACTCGGGTGTCGAAGCCTCCAGTGGACCTTTATAACATCTCACTGCCCACTCCACCGCCTCCAATCCTCCCCATCTACCGGCTTCATTGACTTGCCTGCACTCGAAAATTGTCAACTCCTTCGACCAGCTCTTGCTGCAGGATGTTAAATTGGAATGTGGAATTTCATCCCTGAAGCTCTCTGCCTCTCTACCTCACTTTCCTCTTCAAGATACTCCTTAAAAGCTACGCCTTTGCCCAAGTTTTTGGTCACCTGCACTAATATTTCCTTATGTGGCTTGTTGTCAAATGTTGTTTTGTAACATTCCTCAGAAATGCTTTGGAACGTTTTATTACATTAAGGTGTTATATAAAAACAAATTAAGTGTCATTGACTTGGACATATATCACTGTTCCGACATCATCACTGGGTGAAAATCGTGTAATTCCTTAACTAACAGCATTGTGGGAGCACCTTCACCACATGGACTGTAGCTGTTCAAGAAGGTCAAACATCATCTTCTCCACTGGGGATTGGCAATATATGCTGCAGGTCTTGTTAATGACACCCAGATCCCAAGAATAAATTTTAAAAACTTGTATGTAAATATGGATATGTAAAATAGATTAAAAACACCTACAAAAATAATTGTTCTTTAAACAATATTCTTTTACATTGTCTGGACAGTGTCCGTTTAGCAACCTGATCTCCCCTAGAATCTACCTCCCTTGACAATTTCACATTGGAAATTGCTGGGCCCGACTGGGTTCCAAAGTCCTCAGGGTTAATCCCAGCAGCTTCTCCTCCATCTCCACTCCAGCTCAAACTGATGCAACAAAGGCTTCCAAAAGGGAATTGGATAAATTGCTGGGCTATGAGGAAAGGGCAGGGGAGTGGGACAAGCTGATTTGCTGTTCTGGAGAGCCAGCACGAGCATGACGGCGAAATGGCACCTTCTGAATTGCAATCACTCAATGATCCTCAGATTCAATGAAAAAGGACCTACACCGGAGGCCAGGGACCAACTTCTGCAACCAACACGCAGCCCATTACAAATCAGTTGTTAAATGGTCCATCTCTGTTTCTAGACTCAGTTCTGTGAGCAACAGCTGCAATAAAACAAATACAAAATACTGTGTTTGCTGTAAATCTGAAAGAAAAAGAGCAAATGCTGGAAATGCTCCAGGTCAGACAGTAACTGTAGAAAAAGAGAGTTAACATTTCAGGATGTGCAGAATCAATTACAGGGAATAAAAATTCAGCAGAATTTTATGGTCAATCTAAGCTCAGAAGCAGAAGAGAATGATCTCTAGTGCAGGAAAAACAATTCCTGACCACGGGAAGGTAAAGCTGGTAAATCAGCAGTGGAAAGACGGGAGACGGGCAGCAGGGGACACCTCATTTAGACACAGCTGGCAGAAATAACAGGGAAATACCAAACATGTTTAAAATACACCCATTGTTCGAGGGAGAGGAAGTTAAACAATGGAAGAGAGGTGATCAGGGAGGCAGAGGTGAAACAGAGCAATGGATGGACATAGATTCAGATCCACAGTAAAGAAGCCACACCAGCCCCAAAGCTATGGAAACCAGAGCACAGCACTAAAAGCTCTAAATTGTAGATGAATGTTCAATAATACTCACCTCTGAAACAATTTCACTGTTTTCAAATTTAAAATCTTCTGCCAGAGCCTGCAGCTGGAAAGATATTACAAGCAGTGAAAGCACCTGTAAAAGGATATTACAAAAGTCCAGGTTTGAAATTCAGAAGAGACAAACGTTTATCTTGGTTCGAGTTTCCTGTGTGTTGATCCTCCCCTTCTAACCCTCTGTAAAAGGAGTTTCCAAAATTCATCACTGTTTGTCCAGGATAGAAATTCACAACATTCCCTCCTCCTGACCTAGGATTACTTAAGCAGTGACAATTTCCATTGGAAGCAGGTCAGAGAAGGTTTACTAGGCCAATTCCTGGAGTGAGGGGGGTTGTCTTATGAGGAAAGGTTGAGCAGGTTGGGACTATACTCATTGGAATTTATAAGAATGAGATGTGATCTTATTGAAACATGTTAGATTCTGAGGGCTCTTGACAGATGCTGAGAGGGTGTTTCCTCTCATGGGGGAATCTAGAACAAGGGTAGAAGGCACAGTTTACAAATAAGGGGGTCTCTCATTTTACACAGAGGAGGGGAAATTTCTTATCTCAGAGGGTCATGAGTCTGTGGAATTCATTTCTCCAGAGAGCAGTGGAGTCTGGGTCATTGAATATATTCAAGGTTGAGTTAAGCAGATTTTTGATCTACAAGGGACACAAGCGTTATGTTGGGGGTGGTGGGGGTGGGGGGTGGGGGGGAGGGAGGGGGCGCAGACAGGAGAGTAGAGTTAAGGCCACAAGCAGACCAGCTATGACCTTATTGAATGGCAGAACAGGCTCGATGGGCTGAATGGTCTCCTGATGTTCTTATTCCGGCGCTTGGGAAGACCGCGCATGCGCCCTGCAGCAAATTGCCCCTTCGGAAGATGGCGGCCGTTAACCAGGGTCTGTTAACAGAAATAGAAACACCTGGAAAAACTCAGCAGGTCTGGCAGCATCGGCGGAGAAGAACAAAGTTGACGTTTCGAGTCCTCATGACCCTTCAACAGAACATCCTCTTCTCCGCCGATGCTGCCGGACCTGCTGAGTTTTTGCAGGTGTTTCTGTTTCTGTTTCGGTTTTGCATTTCCAGCATCCGCCGTTTTTTTGTTTTTAACCAGGGTCTGTTCCCCGGAGCTGCAAACGCCATTCCCATTCCTGCACAGTCTGATTCTGGGCTTGCGGCCTACATCGGGTGTTTATGAAGCCTCCTTTCCCTCCCCTCACCTCCCGGCTAAATTCCTCCCTCACCCATTTCCAAAAGCCTCTCCCGCACTCTCTGGGCTCCGATCAAAGTGACATTGCGCATGCTCCCAACTGATCAGCACGGCGCCTGCGCACTGGGCTCCTGTACAGTGACTAGAGCACATTCACATCCGCACGGAATGTTGGGTAACAGCAGCGCCATTGACACTCGAAATACAAAATAGAAAATCTTTCTGTTAAACAATTGGGATAAATTAATTTTAAATAAAGACACGTAAATGTTTGTGAATTTGTGTGCTGCTAGGTTCCATCTCCCAACGTGATTTAAATCTTTGCTCCATTCGGAATACACTGAGTTTTTAAAGCTTTTTCCAATGGTTCCCCTCTCTCTCCTCCCATGCAGGTGCTGACCCTGGCTGGGTTCAATCCCACAGTCACTGGTTCCTCTCTTTCTCTCTCTATCTTACGTTACTGAATATTCACTCTTTGATATAATGATACAGCACAGGTGGAAACTATTCAGCCCATCATGCCTGTGCTGACTTTTTGGACGATCTATCCAAGTAATTCCACAGCCCGGCTGGTACAGTCAAAATGATGCATATCTGCTGTAGTAATGCAGGAGGTGAATGGGAAAGGATCTCCCAGACTCTGGGAATATTGATTGACCAGTGTTCTGAGCTGAAATAAAACCGCAAGTGCCACAAAAACTCAGCAGGTCTGGCAACTCCTCTGGAGAGAGGAACAGTGTTAGTGTTTTGATTCCAATATGATTCTTTATTTTATTCAATCATGGGATGTAGGTGTCCTTTCCCCAGTTGCCCTAGCTCAGAGGGCATTTAGAGTTAACCACATTGCTGTCACATGTAGTTACCATTTCACTAAATGACATTTGTGAACCAGATGGGTAGTCATCATTCGACTTTTAATTCCAGATTTTTATTCACACTGTGGTGGTATTATCCAGCGCATTGCCCTGGGTCTCTGGATTACTAGTTTAGCAATTACCGCTCTGCCGTCTACTCCCCTCCTTCGAAACTGAAATGGACAGCCATTTTTGCTGTATTCTGACTTTAAAACTTACCGTGCTTTTTATTTTATACTACAAACATGACCACTCCCTTTGCCTTTTGTTCAATCACATCCTTGTTTAATCTCTCCCGTCCTCCTGACCTTCTCTTTTGTTGTACCTGACCCTCCCCACTTTTCAATGCCAGAAAACCCATCCTATTTCTCCATCTCTTCAGTTCTGAAGAAGAGTCACATTGCAGTCGAAACATTAAATCTGCTTCTCTTTCCACAGATGCTGTTAGACCTGCTGAATTTTTCCAACACCTTCCGATTTTTTTTCAGATCTCCAGCATCCGCAGTATATTGCTTTTATTTAAGGGTTCACTGGTTAGTTAAGTACAGAGTACTTGGTCGAGTTTAATTCGATAATTCTGCACACCCCACATACCACAGTGACATTATTAATAAAGGGCCAAGTGAAGGGAATATCCCTGATGTGATAGAGTAGATGAATTATAGAGTTACGAATCAAGGATATTAATATGCTGTAACCTCACAAATGCCAATTAGCTGGGATGTTGCAGTTTGAAAGAACCCCACATAATTGTCCAATGAAAGAGGCCGTGTCCATTGGACATATTAGGGCCACACCACGGTCCAATTTCACTGGTGTTCATGTGGATGGATCTCAACTTTATGAACAAGGACTGTATCCGACTGGTGCTGCATCTTATGTCCCTCATGACAGCTGTAATATCCTTATTAAATACGCAACATAATATTTAACCCAGAAATCTGAGCTTATTGTGATCACAGCCCTTCAAACTGCCACTGATGGAAACTCCAACTATTCAGAAACTATCCATTGGTTGTAACTCCCTCAGGGAAAACCTTCCTCTCTGGCAAAAAAAAAACACAACTTCTCCACAACAGAAAGGAAACCACTCACCCACCACTCCAAATGCCGAATGATTTGGTATATTGCTGGTAAGTGACGGGAACAATTTTCTATTTGTAATGTGAATGTACATCAGCAGCAAGAGTTAGTGAAGAGGGTGATGGTAATAACCAGGCAGACTGACTCACCAGGAAAGTTACTCCAGAGGGAATTCCATGGGATCCACCCAGAACACTGGCACTGGTACGACAGACTCCAGTTAAACGTGATTTAAAAACTTGTCAGGACCATGACCCTGATGTGACTGTGGCCAAAGAGGCCGTACACCATAGCAAAGACTTTCCCTCATCCTTTCTCAGCAAGGACTCATTCATCCAACAAGGGTGGCTCTAATTTGACTTGGGTCACACTTTGATGCCTCAGAAAAGAATTATTTTTGTTCATGGATCAAATTTGGGACATGTTTCTCTTTTTCCAGTCCTCGATATGTTGCATAATTACTATTGACAACACAGGATGCACCAGGATGTCCATCACTACCTGAACCTGTGACCAAATTAACCCGGACTCGTGAACGGACATGTCTCATCTGAATGACGTTCCGTGGGAAACATTGCAGATTGATTATACAGGCCCACTACCCACAGTAACAGGAAGGGACCGGTATATCCTGGTAGTTATAGTTATGCTTACCTGGTGGATTGAATCTTTCCCTGCCTGTAAAAAATGATGCAGCCACTACAGCTAAAATCTTGTGGGAACAGATCTTTATCAGATGGGACTTTCTGAAAAGGATAGAGAGTGATGTTGTTTCTCATTTCACAGCTGAATTAATGCAGCAGTTCCGTCATCTTGTGGTTGTGGAACAACATTTCCACATCAGCTACCACCGAGCACTTAGAGGGATAGTCGAGGGCTTTACTTTTCTATAAAAACAGTACTGAGAAAAGCTGTCATGAAGGGAGCTGATGATCTGGTCAAGGTCAACTGCCTTGCCTGGTGTGTTAATGACCATTCACTCCCATCCTGTGCACTGCTCCAATTGCAGCCCAATTCAGCTCATGACAGGGCAGAAAATGCAGATTGTGCATCGCCCTGGGATCCCACTCCCCATTGCTACTCGACAGACTCAAGATCTGTTTCTCCAGAACCTCCAACAAACCTCAGCATCCTCCCTCAGTGGGACTACAGGCAGTGGAGAAGTTGGTGCTGCCCATCTCAACACCTCCTGGGAGTAAAACCCTACCCGTTACATTAACTGTTCAATGGGAGATGAAGTCAGGTTAAAAACCTTGTGAAAAGGGGTCGGGTCGGGTTGCTAATTGGGAAGGTCCATATGATGTTCTAGATAGACTTGTGGGAAACAAATCTTATATTAGCGAAATGGAAATGAAGGATGGAAATGCAATATTTGTGTTATCATGAAGATCCGTGTGAACTGTATATAATGAAAATGTCAGATAACCAGATGGAGAATAAACGCTGTGTTTGATTTTATCCAACAGGGACAAGATGTGGATGGTCATCATGCTCCTGGACTGTGTCCAGGCTGAAGTTCTGTTCCTGCCGTATGATCCTCCCCAAGATTGTCCTTTCTGAGCTCCAGCCAAGTGATGTTAAACACTCAGGTGGGAAAGAAAGAAATCTTCGACAATGTGTTTAAAACAATGCTGATTTATTTGCTATATAACCAGAATACTAAACTTCGGTTCAATTATTAACATCAGCAGAAACAAACTCCAACTGTCAGAATGAATATAGTTGGGGGAATTAATTTCTGGCATGTTGAGTTGTAATCCGATTTGGTGTCTGGCTTATTGTGAGAGAACATCAAGCTGTCAGGGAGAGGGATGATGTTGAGGAGAGCAGGTTTCTGATGGTGCGTGTGTGTGTGTGTGTGTATGTGTATGTAAGGGAGAGACAGGTTGTGCTGAGAGTTCGGTACAGGCAGCACCGGTGCAGCCCTGAATGATCGAGAACATCTCTCTCTGCCGGAGTGAGACTCTCCGATATGTGGTTGCTGCAGGGAAGGAAGAGCGGAAGGAGACTCGCAAGGAGTCTCGGGACGGAGCAGAAGTGAGTGTGCTACCAAATTTTCAACACCAAATTATCAAGGGGAGCAAACAGGAATGTAACGCCAGTGGCGAAAAGTTGGTGATGAAGGATGATAGAGACATTTAAAAGAGCAATAAGCAATTGGTTTCATTTCTAGAGGGTGAGCGTTGAAAAACAGAAGTTTTGTTCTACCCTATCTCGAGCGATGGGAGCACTGTGCACGGTTCTGGCCTCCGTATTATAAAAAAGGATATAGAGGCACCGGAGAAGATGCAAAACAAAAAAAGATTTACAAGGACGATTCCAGATCTGAGAGGTTATAACCATCAGGAAAGACTGAACAGGCTGGGGCTCTTTTCTCCAGAAAAGAGAAGGCTGAGAGGTTGACCTGATCGAGGTCCTTAAAATGTTGAAAGGGTTCCGAGCGGGTAGACGTAGAGAAGATGTGGAGGAGACCAGAACTGGGCGGTGGGGGTAGGGGTGGTTAGTGTTATCAATATCAGATAGTCATTAATAAATCCAATGGAGAATTCAGGAGAATTTACCCAGAGAGTGGGGAGAATGTGGAACTCGCTCCCATAGGGAGTGGTCGAGGTGAATAGCATTTAAGGGAAAGAGTTAGGGTGGTGGTGGTGGTAGTGAGACTAACCCGATCGCTCGTCAGAAGTGCTGGCACGGACTCAATAGGCTCGATGGTCTCCTTCAGTGCTGCACAAATTTGGTGAATGGGAGCAAAATTTCTGCCAAGTTTTCTTTCTATATCCAAACTGGTTGGGTTCAGTCCTGTCAACACATATTTGTACCGCCCTGTGGTAACCCACTCCCTCTCGAAGGTGCTGCACTGCCTCCCTCGCGGGGAATGGGGGACAGCTCCGGAGCACAGGAAGTTTGTTTCTCAGGCAGTGGGTTCAACAACCTCGGTCGCTGGTAAGATTTTAGAGTCCATTATTAAGGATGAGATTTCAGAATACTTGGAAGTGCATGGTAAAATAGGGCAAAGTCAGCATGGTTTCATCAAGGGGAGGTCATGCCTGACAAATCTGTTAGAATTCTTTAAGGAGGTAACGAGTAGGTTAAACAAAGGAGAGCCAATTGATGTTATCTACTTGGACTTCCAGAAGGCCTTTGACAAGGTGCCGCACAGGAGGCTGCTCAGTAAGATAAGAGCCCATGGTGTTAGAGGCAAGGTACTAGCATGGATAGAAGATTGGCTGTCTGGCAGGAGGCAGAGAGTGGGGATAAGGGGGTCCTTCTCAGAATGGCGGCTGGTGATTAGTGGAGTTCTGCAGGGGTCAGTATTGGGACCACAACTTTTCACTTTATACATTAATGATCGAGATGAAGGAATTGAGGGCATTCTGGCTAAGTTTGCAGATGATACAAAGATAGGTGGAGGCACAGGTAGTATTGAGGAGGCGGGGAGGCTGCAGAAGGATTTGGACAGGTTAGGAGAATGGGCGAATAAGTGGCAGATGGAATACAACGTGGGGAAATGTGAGGTCATGCACTTTGGTTGGAAGAATAGAGGCATAGACTATTTTCTAAATGGGGAGAGAATTCAGCAATCTGGAGTGCAATGGGACTTGGGAGTCCTAGTCCAAGATTCTCTTAAGGTTAACTTGCAGGTTGAATCGGTAGT
The DNA here is from genome assembly GCF_964194155.1 of Cetorhinus maximus. Lineage (NCBI taxonomy): Eukaryota > Metazoa > Chordata > Chondrichthyes > Lamniformes > Cetorhinidae > Cetorhinus > Cetorhinus maximus. The sequence continues at coordinate 48,691 of NW_027597566.1, forward strand.
TAGGAAGTCAAATGCAATGTTGGCATTTATTTCGAGAGGACTAGAATATAAAAGCAGGGATGTGCTGCTGAGGCTTTATAAGGCTCTGGTCAGACCACATTTAGAATATTGTGAGCTATTTCGGGCCCCGAACCTCAGGTAGGATGTTCTGGCCCTGGAGAGGGTCCAGAGGATGTTCACGAGAACGATCCAAGGAATGAAAGGCTTAACATATGAGGAACGTTTGAGAACTCTGGGTTTATACTCGATGGAGTTTAGAAGGATGAGGGGGGATTTAATTGAAACTTACAGAATACTGAAAGGCCTGGATAGAGTGAACGTGGGGAAGATGTTTCCATAAGTAAGAGAGACTAGGACCCGAGGGCACAGCCTCAGAGTAAAGAGAAGACCTTTCAGAACAGAGATGAGGAGAAACTTCTTTAGCCAGAGATTGGTGAATCTATGGAATTCATTGCCACAGAATGCTGTGGAGGCCAGGTCATTGAGTGTATTTAAGACCGAGATAGAGAGGTTCTTGATTGGTAAGGGGATCAAAGGTTACGGGGCGAAGGCGGGAGAATGGGGTTGAGAAACTTATCAGCCAAGATTGAATGGCGGAGCAGACTCGATGGGCCGAATGGCCTAATTTCTGCTCCTCTGTCTTGTGGTCTGATGGTCTTATGGGTTCGGCACAGCTCCAGGGAAATCAGTACGGAGCCAGGAAAAGGCTGCTGGTGCCCTCCTGCCACACCTGGTAAAGCCTGGCACCTTCACAGTCAGCTATTTGAGCTGTAAATGATTGGGCATTGATATCGTGACACCTTCCCTACGACCATCAGGGTTTTCGCTGGAGTAAACAAGGAGAAACTGTTTCCAGTGGCAGGAGGGTCGGTGAACAGAGGGACACAGATTGAAGAGAATCGGGAAAAGAACCAGAGGGGGAGATGAGGGGGATTTTTGTTTTACACAGCGAGTAATCTGTTGTCATCTGGGAGGCGCTGCCTGAAAGGGTGGTGGAAGCAGATTCAACGGGAACTTTCAAAAGGGGAATTGAATAAATACTTGAAGGGGAAATGTTTTCAGGGCTATGGGGGAAAGAGCAACGTGGGGGAAGTGGGACTAATTGGATAGATCTTTCAGAGAGCCGTCACAAGCACAATGGGCTGAATGGCCTCTTCCTGTGTTGTAAGATTTTATGATTCATTTCTTTCTGCCCACACACTGGATTATGCACCCTCCACAGTCACTAACTAGCACATTTGCTTGTTTTTGTCATTGTTTTATTCTGGTTCTCTGTCATGTCCGCCTTCCTCTCCCTCTTCCGTTTTCCCTCTCCTCCTCTCCTGCTCTCCCACTCTCCCCGGGCTCTGTCTCCTTCCCTCCGACTCTCCAATTCTCCCCACTCTCCCTCTCCTTCTGTCCCGCTCTCCCAGTTCCCCCGGTCTCCCTCTCCTTCCCTCCCACTCTCCCACTCCTCCTGGTTTCCCTCTCCTTCCCACCCGCTCTCCCATTCTCACCGGTCTCTCTCTCTTGTTCTCTCCCACTCTCCCACTCCCTGGTCTCCCTCCCCTTCCTTCCTGCTCTCCCACACCCCCTGATCTTCCTCTCCTCGCCTGCTCTCCCACTCCTCCCAGTCTCTGTCTCCTTCTCTCCCGCTCTCCCACTCTCCCCAGTCTCTGTCGCCTTCTCTCCCACTCCTCCTAGTCTCTGTCTCCTTCCCTCCTAGTCTCCCTCTCCTTCCCTCCTAGTGTCCCACTCCACCAGTCTCCCTCTCCTTCTCTTCCGCTGTCCCACTCTTCCTGTTCTCTCTCTCCTTCTCTCCCATACCCCCGGGGTCTCCTTCTCTCCCGCTCTCCCATTTTCCCTGGTCTCTCTCTCTCGCTCTCCCATTCTCCCCGCTCTCTCCTTCCCTCCCACATCCCAGTCTCTCCTTCTATCCCACTCTCCCACTCCCCATGGTCTCTCTCTCCTCTCCCGCTCTCCCATTCTCTCCAATCTCTCTCTCCTGCTCTCCCGTTCTCTCTGGTCTCTTTCTACCACTCTCCCATTCTCTCCGGTCTCTCTCTCCTTCTCTTCACCTCTCCCACTCCCCCCAGTCTCTCTCCCACCCTTCCATTCTCCCAGGTGTCTCTCTCCTTCTCTCCTGCTCTGCCATTCTCTCCGGTTTCTCTCTCCTTCTCTTCCGCTCTCCCACTTCCCAGTTAGGGGAGGCGATGGCGTAGTGGTATTGTCGCTGGACTAGTAGTCCAGAGACCCAGGGTAATGCTCTGGGGGCCTGAGTTCGAACGGTGGTGGGTTCAGATGGTGGAATTTGAATTCAGTAAAAATCTGGAATTAAAAGTCTTACGATAACCATGAAACCATTGTCGATTGTTGTAAAAACCCATCTGGTTCACTAATGCCCATTTAGGAAGGTCATCCTTACCTGGTCTGGCCTACATGTGACCCCAGACCCACAGCAATGCGGTTGACTCCTAAATGCCCTCTGAAATGGCCGAGCTGGCACTCAGTTGTATCAAAACCGCTACAAAGTCTCGAAAAAGGAACGAAACAGGATGGGCCATCTGGCATTGACATAGGCACCGGAAACGACAACAGCAATCTCAGCCCCGTAGACCCTAAGTCCTCCTTACCAACAGTTGGAGGAGCCATTTAAATACTGTGGCTACAAGAGCAGGTCAAAGGCTAGGAATCCTGCGACGAGTAACTCATCTCCTGACTCCCCAAAGCATGTCTACCATCTACAAGGCACAAGTCAGGAGTGTGATGGAATAATCCCCGCTTGTCTGGATGAGTGCAGCTCCCTCAACACTCAAGGAGCTGGACACCATCCAGGACAAAGCAACCCCTCTTGATTGGCACCACATCCACAAACATTCACTCCCTCCACTACTGACGCACAGCAGCAGCAGTGTGTACCATCTACAAGATACACAGCAGGAATTCACCAAGACTCCTTTGACAGCACCTTCCAAACCCACGACCACTAGAATCTAGAAGGACAAGGGCAGCAGATAGATGGGAACACCAACACTTGGAAGTTCCCCTCCAAGTCACTCACCATCCTGACTTGGAAATATATCGGCCGTTCCTTCACTGTCACTGGGTCAAAATTCTGGAACCCCCTCGCTAACAGCACTTTGGGTGTACCTACACCATGTGGACTGCAGCTGTTCAAGAAGGCAGCTCACCACCACCTTCTCAAGGGCAATTAGGGATGGGCAATAAATGCTGGTCCAGCCAGCGAAGCCCAAATCCCATGAATGAATTTTTTAAAAAGTCTCTCTCTCCTTCTCTCCTGCTGTCTCATTCCCCAAGGTCTCTCTCTCTCCTAATCTCCCACTCCCCCGGTCTCCCTCTCCGTCTCTCCTGCTCTCTCATTTCCCCTGGTCCCCCTCTCCTTCTCTCCCTCTCCCACTACCCCCGTCTCCCGCTCTGTCTCTCTCCCTTTCCCTTTCTTCCATCCCCATTCATCATCTCCCTTTCTCGCTCTCTCTCTCTCCCTCCTTTTCCTCTAATCTGTTCTTCCTCCCTACCGCAACCTCTCTCTTCACCCCACCCCCCTTCCACCCGCTCTCTCCCTTTGCGCTCTCTTCCACACCCGCCTTTAGAAAATTGAAGGTTTGAATCCCAACTCTGTTTCTTTCTCTCCCAATCTCCCATTTCTCCCAGTCTCTCTCCATCTCTCCCGTTCCCCTGGTCTCCCAGTCCTTCTCTCCCTCTCCCTGTTTATACAGACGAGAGAGTGTCAGGATGAAATCCAGTGTGTTATTAGAGAGGAGAGAGGGTCAGGGTGGAATCCAGTGGGTTATAGAGAGGAGAGAGGGTCAGGATGGGATCCAGTGATTTTTTACAGAGGAGAGAGGGTCAGGGTGGAACCCAGTGGTTTTTCCAGAGGAGAAAGGGTCAGGATGATATCCAGTTGTTTTTACAAAGGAGAGAGAGTCAGGGTGGAATCCAGTGAGTTATACAAGGGAGAAAGGGTCGGATGGAATCCAGTGGTTTATTATTTCCTTCCCTCATATTTTTTCCTCCCACCCTCCCTTCCTTCCTTCCTCCCATACAACTAATTTCCCCAATTTATTCCTTCCATTCCTCCATCCTTCCTTCCCTTCCATTCTCCATCATTCCTTCCTCACGCATTTCCTCTCTCACCTGCTTTTAACCTCGGAAGAGAGAGGAGGGTACCCGAGGGTTGGCCTGAGGGACAGGATTGGCTGGTTGATATCCGGTGAGATTGGCCCATGTGGTTTACATTGGGATTGGAGGTCCACTTAGCAGGAAGAGAGGAGAGGATTGGGCAGTCTTCAAAGAGGTAAGTAGAGAGGACGAGGCGGATTTATGTAGGGAAAGAATCTAGAGAGAGAGAGGGGAGGGGGCATAGCAGACTGGTGGGTTTTTGTCCCTGAGTATAATCATACCACTTCAGATCATTATCTATTGAGTAATTTAATTTTGTGTGTAGACCAGTCGACATACAATGAATGAGTTAGCAATAGTTTGGGGACCACAATTGTGTAGTTCATATCATGGCTGCTGATAGATTTCATATAATTATCTTCTCAAGGTATTGTGAACACACATCCCTTATGTGAACTGATTAGTGCTTATAAATGGTCTGTGCACAATGCTTGACATACAAGAGGTTTTATTGATTTAATAAATGTTTTGATAAGGCAGTTTTAATGGAATCAGATTAAGTTACAGTTGAACATCCGGAGATGACACCTTCGCCGACCATAATCTTTACTGTTGGTCAAAGCCAACTAGATTGGATTAAGAGGCACCGTTTAAGGGGTGTTTATGTGAACATTTTAGAGAACTATTGTTCGCATTTTGGACCTGCCCATGTCCCAAAGCCTTTTTGAACAAATGACGGAAGTATCAAAGGCGAGTGCCAAATTGAACACAGCAAGATCCCGCCAACTTCAAGGCGGCTAATGACCAGATCATCTGATTTAATCCTCCTTGCGTTCCTCAATCCTGCCCTCTTGAGCATCCTCCGATTCCCATTGCTCCACCATTGGCAGCCGTGTCTTTAGCTGCCAGGGGCCCTAAGCTCTGGAATTCCTTCGCTAAACCTCTCTGACTCTCTCTCTCTCTCTCTCCTCCTTTAAGATACCCCTTATAAACTGACTTCTTTGAGCGAATTATTGGCCGCAATATCTCCTTATGTGGCTCGGTGTCAAATGTAATAATGCTCCTATGAAGCACCTTGGGACGCTTTGCCATGCTAAAAGCGCTAGATAAATATAAGTTGTTGTTGCCGCAATTGCTTCCTTTTTACCCTTGGTGCCTGGATCGCCGGTATTGTTGCACCATTTTCCCACTTGGTTGGGGTTAAAGCTTTGCCTTCTTTCCTCTGCAGGCTACTGAGGAGGTTGGAGTTCAGAGGTCGCTGCCAGTAGCTGCTCCAAACACAGCCGCCCTGAATGACTCGCAGATGAGGGAGCTGGGGCCCTGGAGCAACTCGGCCGGTGAGCAATGGAGGCATCGCTACAATTTCTACGCGGCATTGCTCAGCCTCCTGATCTTCGTGGTGGTGTTTGGCAATGTGTTGATGTGCATGGCAGTGTCCAGGGAGAGGGCACTGCAGACCACCACCAACTACCTCATCGTCAGCCTGGCTGTGGCAGACCTACTGGTGGCCACGCTGGTGATACCCTGGGTTGTCTATCTGGAGGTTAAACCGTTAGTTCGGTCCCGCTTATCGAAAGGCGGGAGGGCCCCGAAGGGCGTTGGGCCTCGCAGCTACCGACATCACTCCTCTGCGACCCCACCCCCCGCCAAAGAGGTTCTAAGTCCTTTTCCCACTTCCCTTCCTGGAGACAGTCACTTGCGCATCAGTCACGGCCAGAACAAGGTCTCTCTTCTGGTCATCCATTTAGATACCAGGCGATTGGTGAACAACACAAGACTGAACTTGGCCGTATAGAAACGTAGGCCAGGATTTTATGGCCCCTCCTGCCCGGCGGGTTATTACGGTCCCGCTGAACTAAATGGAGATTTAAATGGCTCGCCGCGTCTGCTGGGGGGAGACACGCTGCGGTGGGACCATAAAATCCTGGCTATAGAAAATAGGAGCAGGAGTAGGTCATTCGGCCCTTCGAGTCTGTTCCACCATTCAATATGATCATTGCTGATCCTCTATCTCAACGCCACACTCCCGTGCTCTCCCCATACCCCTTGGTGCCTTTGGAGTCTAGAAATCCATCTATTTCCTTCTTAAATATACTCAGTGACTTGGCCTCCACAGCCTCTGTGGTGGAGAATTCCACAGGTTCACCACCCTCTGAGTGAAGAATTTTCTCCTCATCTCAGCCCTAAATGGCCTACCCCATTTCCTGAGACTATGACTCCTTGTTCTAGACCACCCCACCAGCCAGAGGAAACGTCATCCCTGCATCCAGTCTGTCCAGCCCTGTCAGAATTTTATACGTTTCAATGAGATCCCCTCTCATTCTTCTAAACTCCAGTGAATGCAGGCCTAGTCAGCCCAATCTCTCCTCATATGACAATCCTGCCACCCCAGGAATCAGCCTAGTGAACCTTCATTGCACTTCCTCTATGGCAACTATACCCTTTCTTAGGAAAAGAGACCAAAACTGCACACAATAGGGCCAGGAGCAGGCCATTCAGTCCATCGAGCCTGTTTCACCATTTGATTGGGTCATCATGGAATGGTCCAGCACAGAAGGAAACCATTTGGCCCATCAAATGGAGAGACAGTGGCGTAATAGCAATGTCACTGGACTAGTAATCTGAAGGCCCAGTCTAACACTCTGGGGACATGGGTTCAAATCCCTACAAGGCAGCTGGTAGAATTTAAATTCAATTAATAAATCAGGATTTGAAAACCAGTCTCAGTCATGGTGACCATGAAACTATCATCAATTGTCGTAAAAACCCAACTGGTTCACTAATGCCCCTAAAGGAAGGAAAACTGCTGTCCTTACCCTGTCTGGCCTACATGTCACTCCAGGCACACAGCGATGTGGTTGACTTTTAATTGACCTCTGAAATGGCCGAGCAAGCCACTCAGTTCAGGGGCAATTAGGGATAGGCAACAAATGCTGGCCTTGCCAGCGACGCCCACATCCCATGAAAAGATAAAAAGAAAATTGAGTCTGCTGCAGCTTTTTGAGAGATCAATCAAATTAGTCCCCACTCTCCCCCCGCACCCCCGCTGCTCTTTTCCCCGTCGCCCTGAAAATTTCTCCCCTTCCAGTATTTATCCGATTCCCCCCTTTTGAAAGTTCCTATTGAATCTGCTTCCACCGCCCTTTCAGGCAGCGCCTTCCAGATCACAACAACTCGCTGTGTGATTAAAAGCCGCTCTTCCTCACCTCGCCCCTTGCTGGTGACGCTCACTTGCACCGAAGGCTTATCAGCCTTAGCAAAAACCATTCCCACGTTGTCGCAGCCAACCCTTGGCAGCTGAACGATCGTCATGGATGGGGGTTAGTATTGCAGCCTTCGGGCACGCTTCTGATTGTTGTGATCCTCCAAAGAGCGAATCTTGGAATCCCATTTCTCAATCGCTTTCATTACCACTTCAAATAAAGAAAAAGCAAACATAAGATCAGCCGGTGCAATGAAACTATTCAGTGCTCAGATGATAAAATATTCATTCATTATCATCCAACTGCTAGATAATTAATTTTGTATAATGTCTCCGCTGGATATCTAATCGCACTATTCTCACACAATTAAATCTGGAGCAAAATTAGTTTTATAGGAAATGAGAATTACTGTAATATTCTTTGCTGCAGTGCTTGTCAAACTAATTTATACTTCATACTATCTAGATTGTCCACAAGCGTTTAATCTCTTGGAACATTCTTCATCTTGAAATTACACGAATTACTATTTTCGCCTTTTATATTCTTTTCAATGGAGATGTAATATCTCTATGGACCTCAGTGACTTTTAGGGGGAAGAAAGTAAATGAAAATTTATGGTAAGGGAGAATTCATGATAAGGGAATGAATTACTTAAATTAGAATCTATAGGCAGGCCAGCGCAAATCAGTAAATCAACAATTAAACAGTTAAACCAAATGAACCTTTTACACTCTCAAACTTTGTACACCAGCAAGTTTGCAATCACCAGCAAGGTCCTGGGAGTTAGACTGGAGTCAGAGGATGGCAAGAACATAGATTAAGTGTGCTCTTCAACAGATAGGGGAAGGACAGATGATCCCAGCTTAGATAGGAAGGCAGGTCTCTGCCTGGGTGAAAGTAGGGTCAGATGATGCATGTACCTTTGTACCAGAGACTTGTCTGTTTAATGTAAACCTATATGTTGACAAGATCGGAATCTGGAGGATGTTCTTGTATGTGACAAATAATGTATAAATATGGTGAACACTTGTAGCTTAGCAGAGTACTGTCTCAAGCTGTATTGAGATGGTGCCCTCCTTGCAATTGCTCGAATAAACGATCGTAACCTGTACCTGAGTCTCCTGTGGTCCGTTCATCAAAGACACCACATCAGTGACAAATGCATAAAACGACCCAAGTGTTAAGCTAATGTTCTCCAAGTTTGATTAATGTAGGTGCAGAATAAGTGTTAGTTTCTCAACAGAAGATTGTTAAGATGATGTTAGAGCACATATTCAAATGATTAAAATCAACACGTTCTCTTGGCATATTCATGTTTAGAATATGAAAATGTCTAGGCTTTTTCTCTGGCATGAGTTAATAATTTACGTATTATTTAGTGAAAATGTCAGTGAGTGCAAATCTGTCAACAGCAAAACAGCAGCAGAAAGTTTATAATTTCAACAACAACTTATGATTCTACAGCACCTTCAATTTAATGAAGTGTCTCCAAGGTGCCTCACAGGAGTGATTATCAAACAATATTTGACCTCGAGCCACATCAGGAGATATGAGGGACCGGTGACCAAAAGCTCAGTCACAGAGTGAGGTTTTAAGGAACGTCTTAAAGCCAGAGAGAGATAGAAAGAAAGAGAGAGAGAGAGATATAAAGAAAGAGAGAGATAGGGGCTGGAGGAGGTTCCAGAGATAGGGAGGGTTGTAGGGACTGGAGTGAGTTACAGAGATGGGGATGATTGTAGGGACTGGAGGAGGTTACAGAGATAGGGAGGGTTGTAGGGACTGGAGGAGGTTACAGAGATGGGGATGATTGTAGGGACTGGAGGAGGTTACCGAGATAGGGAGGGTTATGGGGACTGGAGAGGGGTTACAGAGATGGGGATGGTTGTAGGGACTAGAGGACGTTACAGAGATAGAGAGGGTTGTAGGGACTGGAGGAGGTTACAGAGATAGGGATGGGGCACAAGGAAAGATTTGAAAACAGGGATGAGAATTCTAAAATTGAGTTTGGATGAGCTTAAGTTTCCATAAACATATTCCTTGGAGCCATTCTTCCCGTTAATTCTGATGAGCTTATTTGGGGAAGACAATTGAATGTGGGTGGGGTAGGATCGGTTGGTGGCCCTTGGGCTCTGCTCCCTGCAGCCCCCCCCTCCCCCTCCCCGCCCCTCCCACACCGCCTGCAAAAGTGGTCTAAAGTATTTTAGAAGCACTGCTCTTAGGTGTCTTGTGCCCAAAGGCAGCAGAAGAACAAAATACTGAGGGCGCTGGAAATCCGAAATAAGAACAGAAAATGCTGGAAACACCCAGCATCTGTGGAGAGAGAAACAGAATTAATGTAAAAGCAAAAAACTGCGGATGCTGGAAATCCAAAACAAAAATAAAAATACCTGGAAAAAGTCAGCAGGTCTGACAGCATCTGCGGAGAGGAAAAGAGTTAACGTTTCAGGTCAGAACCAAAGGGCAAGGCACTGTAGGAATGCAGATCTTTTATCTGGATTTAAGGCTGGATATAGAGCTCCAGTCAGTGAACAGACGTCCGGATGGCTGGAGATGTTCTGTGATCTTGTGGAAGGGTTTGCTTGAAGGGATGCTACCCTGGCTGTGAATTGTTGCTGATGCTGTTTGTACTTTGCTCTGGTTAAAGGTGGTTGGTGAGTGGCGTTTCAGCTGGGTTCACTGTGACATCTTTGTGACACTGGACGTGATGCTGTGCACAGCCAGCATCCTCAGCCTGTGTGCCATCAGCATCGACAGGTAACCGGAGGGCTTTCAGTGGCGTTCGCCAGTGCGGATACAGGCCATTCGGCCCATCTGCTCTGTGCCGGTGTTTCTCCTCCACACGAGCCCCCTCCCACCCCCTCTTCACCTCACCCCGTTCACCATATCCTTCTATTTCTTTCTCCCTCGTGTGTTTATCTTGCTTCCCCCTTAAATTCATTGATGCTATTCACCTCAACCATTCCCTGGATGCGAGTTCCACATTCTCCCCAATCTTTGGGTAAAGAAGTATCTCCTGAATTCACCATTGGATTTATTTTTAGGAATGTGGGCATCCGCTGGCAAGGTCAATATCACCCTTCAACTGAATGACCCGTCAGTGTTAGGGTTAGAGTCAACCACATCTCTGTGGGTTTATAAAAGGGTTTTCTGTAGTAATTATAGTTCTGATAAACATAGGACTGTACCTTTAACCACAGGGGAGGAAAAGAGGAGAGCGATTCTCCTGAGTATTTATGGGGGCAAAACCACAGTTTAATTCGAAGCTTAACGGCCCCCAGTGCCCCTGACTTGAAGACCCTCAGTAAATTAGTAACAATAAGGAATATTTTCAACCCAAACCCTCAGTCACAATGAAGAGGTTCACGTTCAATTCACTGAATACAGCCCCAAGAGAGACCATTGCTACCTCTGTGGCGAAATTAAAACAACTCATGGAATATTGCGATTTTGGTGAAAGCCTGAATGATATGCTCAGAGATTATTTTGGTCTCTGGCGTGCAAGAGGATGCTATTCAGTGAAGATTGCTGACTGAAGTGGATCTTGATGTTAAGAAAGCATTAGAAATAGTACGTGCGATGGAAAGCGCTGTAAGTGATTCACAAGCGATTCAAGGTGCACAAAATGGCGCCATTTTCCTAGTTGGGCGGGAACGGTCAACTGAAAGTGGCGCGAAAATCCAGGACTCCGCCGTGAAGCGGGAAACAGCCCCCGCTAACCGAAAATTGAGGAACCAGTTTATTAGCAAATTCGAAAACTAATTTTTATCGACGTGGAAACAATCACACTCCTAACGATTGGCAATTTAAAAGGTGGAGTGTTATTTTTGTCACAAAAAAGGACACATATTGAAACATTGCAACACAACATTAAAACAGGCTTCCGGGCGACAAACAAAGCCCAATGAAGTATGTAGTGTGGAAGAGCCAGAAACAACCAATTCTGACATTTAATCCTTATTCAACATGAGAGTTGGGAAGACAGAGCCAGTCACTGTCACTTTACAGGTGAATGGGAAACTCTTAATAATGGAAGTAGACACTGGTGCTTCTACCACTGTAGTAGGAGAACACAATTTCAAATATTTAAATAAAGGTGCTCAACAATTAAATTTGGAACAAACGTCTACCAAGTTGAAAACGTACACAGTCGACGAAATCCAGGTATAAGGTATCACCAGAGTACCTGCTTATTATAGACACCAAACAGCACAACTACCAGTGATGGTATTAGAAGGTACAGGACCAAGCCTTCTACGTCGAAATTGGTTGAGGGAAACTAACCTTGATTGGCCAATGAGATTTCAAAAGGAAGCAGGAAGAGTTCCTGAGTTGGAAAAGGAACAAGGTAAGGTCCTTCAGAAAGAGCCTAGAGAGTCCAAGGACCGCATCTGGATGCAAATGGAATGTGTAGCTATTCAGCAACCTGAAGAAATGAAGACTGTCTTAAACAACGACATGGAAGAACAGCAGAAGAAACTCAAGGCGACTCTGCTGAATTACAGAGTTCAAGTTGAAGCGAGTGAGTTTCGCAAAGAAAAGAAAAACCCTGTTGAAAGACCCTCACACACCACAAGGATCCCTCAGGTCAAAGTTTGTACCTCTGGAAAATTATGAAGGGAAGCAGGAAGAATTTAACGTCACTCTGAACAAACTGAAGAACCAGTTGGCACAGAAGACGCAGCAATGTTCAAGGTTCCAGAAGGAAGCCAACAGATACATGAAGGAGACGGAAGAGCTGAAGAATCAGCTGAATGAAGCTAAAGAGACCTTGAAAGGAAAGGTCGTAGAGCTTTCCAAGATGCAAGTAGATAATGAAGTCATGGGTAACTCAATTACTGAACTAAGACAAGTTGAGAAACCACCTGAGAGAAGTCTGGCCGACAGTGAAGTCAAGATGAAGGCCAAAAATAAACTCTGTGGTAGAAAGCAGAAGACAAAAAGGAGGAAGATCCTGAAAAGACAATAAAAGACAGGAATGAAAAAGTTAACAGGTGAATGATCGGAAACTAAACTTGCTCGTTTCCTATTTTACTACAGAACAATCCCAATTTGGAGGGGAAGGTGGAAAAAAGTCATGGGAACCAAAAATCGACTCCTGATTTGTATAGTCATGAGCAACAATTTACTTGGAGAAACAGTGTGTGTAAGGAATGTCGGTGGAAGACTGAAGTGGCTAGCTGGTAAAGTAAGCTCTGTGACCGAACCATTGTCATACCACATGGAAATGGAGGGCCGGACCACCTATAAGCATGTGGATCATTGAGGAAGAGAGATTTCCCAACAATATGATATTCCACCTGTAACCATTGTTAAACCTATGGTTCCTGTTGAAGTTGCTCAACCAAGGACAGACATGCCTGGTGTCTCTGTTGGAGTGGAAGACACTGAACTGCCTGTGCCTAATGAGGTACCTGATGTTAATGTGGTTCCAGAGCATGTGGTTCCTGCAAAATAATCGGAAGTCGTGGAGCTGCGATGTTCCACAGGGATCGGGAAACCATCTTAAAGACTGAACTTGTAATTTGATGACCTGTGTAAATATTGTGATGTAATGAGATAAATCTCCTCCTAAATACAAAAGGTAAAGAAACGTTTAAGGGTGGGGGGGGGGGCTGCAGTAATTATAGTTCTGATAAACGTAGGACTGCAGCTTTAAGAGTATGCCTGTGTTGTAAGATCACATGAACTGTATAAACCAATGCGTTAGAAGCACGGGGACCCTCGAGGAGAGAATTCTTCTTTCGTTATAGAGTTAGATGTATACATGTAACTGCTGCTGCCGTCTTGTAAATAAAGTTCAACGTTTCCACCAAGCAAAGCTGCCTAGAAAATCAACTCTATCACACTTTCCTTCCCGAAAGTACATCATTGAAACAAACAGGGTTTTTATGACAATTGATGGTCACCATTACTGAGACTAGCTTTCAATTCCAGATTTATTAACTGAATTTAAATTCCACCTACCACTGTGGTGGGAATTGAACCCATGTCCCTCAGATCATTAACCGAGGCCTCTGGATTAGTAGTCCAGACATTAATGCGATGCCACCATCCCACCTTTTAGTGACAATCGTATATTGATAGCCCGTAGTTCTGGTCTCACCCCACACAAATAGCAAGACTTTCTCTACCCTATCGAAAAACCCCTTTCATTGTCTTAATCAGGTCACCCCTCAGCCTCCTCATTTCTGGAGAAAAGGGCCCAGCCTGTTCAGTCTTTCCTGAGAGTTATAACCTCTCGGATTTTGGCAGTGTAGGAAATGCAGAATAAATGAAGAATAGCCTCCTTCGGTGCTCTGAAGTCCTGAGAAGATCGGGAAAAGGGGTATAATTTCTCTCCACCTGGCGGAAACTGCACAGCAACAGACTTAAAATGGTAGCGGGCAACTTGCTTCTCCAGCCCTTTTGGCACTGGGTAGCGGGGCTGTGACAGGAAGAATAAAAAAGAGTCATATTATCTAAATGGTGAGAGATTGCAGAGCTCTGAGATGCAGAGGGATCTGGGTGTCCTAGTGCATGAATCACAAAAGGCTAATAGCAGGTACATCAAGTAATTAGGAAGGCTAATAGAATGTTATCGTTTATTGCAAGGGGGGTTGATTGTAGGGAGGTTATGCTTCAGTTCTGTGGGGCACTGGTGAGACCGTATCTGGAGTACTGTGTACAGTATTGGTCGCCTTATTTAAGGAAAGGTGTCAATGCGTTAGAAGCAGTTCAGAGGATGTTTACCAGGCTAATACCAGGAATGGGTGGGTTGTCTTATGAGGAAAGGCTGGACAGGTTAGGCTCGTATCCACTGGAATTTAGATGAGTAAGAGGTGACTTGATTGAAACATTTAAGATCCCGAGAGGTCTTGACAGGGTGGATGTGGAGAGGATGTTTCCTCTTGTGGGAGAATCTAGAACGTGGGGTCACTGTTTAAAAATAAGGGGTCGCTCATTTAAGGCAGAGATGAGGAGAACTATTTTCTCTCAGAGGGTCGTGAGTCTTTGGAACTCTCTTCCTCAAAAGGATGTAGATGCAGAGTCTTTGAATATTTCTAAGGTAGATCTCGATAGGTTCTTCGTTAACAAGGGGTTGAAAGGTTATCGGGGGTAGGCAGGAATTTGGGGTTGAGGTTACAATCAGGTCAGCCAAGATCTTATTGAATGGCAGAACAGGCTCAAGGGGCCGAGTGGCCTACTCGTGCTCCTTATTCATAATTTGTGATGTGTCCATCTGAATTCATACACATCAGGGCTCCAGTGGGGTACATGACACACGTGTGCCATTGTCAGTGGAGTGCCCTCTGGGCTGTACAAGTGTAGTTAGACTCTTCCTCCCTCTCTTCACCGCCCCCCGCCCCCACCTCCCTCCTCAGGCCTTTACCCACCACCCTCCCTCCTTCCTCCATTACTTTCCCTGGGCTCCCTAGTTTTGGGAGGAGTGGGGCCAGCGAGACCCAACGGCCAGCGAGAGGCCCTTTCATGACTCCAGGTTCTCCAGATGTGCATTGACAAGGTTCGCCCCCTCCTCCCTGCAGCTCGATAGAGAATGGGACCCTCCCATGGGAGCGGCTGTCCCGCTTGTGATCCTGGTTGGAAATGGTGGGAAACTGGGAAATATTGGTGTGCAGAGTGACCTGGGTGTCCTTGTACACGAATCACAGAAAGTCAGCATGTAGGTACAGCAAGGAACTCGAAAGGTAAATGGCATGTTCGCTTTTATTGCAAATGGATTGGCATATAAAAGTAAAGAAATCTTAAAATAATTATATAGATCTTTGGTGAGACTACACCCGAATATTGTGCACAGTTCTGGATCCCTAACCCTACCCCTAACTTCAAACCCAACCCTAAATCCCTAACCCCATCCCTAACTCCCTATCCCTAATCCTAACTCCCTAACCCCGTCCCTAACTCTCCAACCCCATCCCTAACTCCCAACTCCAGCCATAACCCCATCCCCAACTCCCTACCTCATCCCTAACCCCTCAAACCCCACCCCTAACTCACTACCCCTAACACTAACCCCATCCTTAACTCCCTACTCATAACCCTAACTCCATAACCCTATCCATAACTCTAACTAAACTGATTCCTGGGATGAGAGGGATGTCCTATGAGGGGAGATTGAGTAGAATGGCCCCATATTCTCTGGAGTTTAGAAGAATGAGAGGTGATCTAATTGAAATATACAAAATTCTTCGGGGGTTTAACAGAGTCGATTCTGGGAGGCTGTTAACCCCACCCCCTCCCCTGGCTGGGGAGTCTGGAACAATGGTGGGGGTCACAGTTTTAGGATAAGAGATCAGCCATTTTGGACTGAGATGAGGAGAAATTTCTTCACTCAGAGGGTTGTGAATCTTTGGAATTGTCTACTCCAGAGAGCAATGGATGTTCCATCATTGGGTATACTCAAGACTCAGATTGATAGATTTTTGGGCACTGAGGGTGGGAAAGTGGAGTTGAAGTAGAACATCAGCCATGATCTTAATGAATGGGTGGGGCAGGCTCGAGAGGCTGAATGGCCTCCTCCTGCTCCTATTTGTCTGGTTGTTTGCTAGATCTTGGGAATACTGTGTACCTTTTTCCGATTTGATCAATGGATCCTCATCCTCAACCTCCCTTGGTTGCCATGGCTACAGGAGTCGGCCATTTGGCCTTTTGAACTTACTTCCCTGCTTCACTCACCACCTATTTTGGAACTTTTTAAAGACCGTCCAGTTCATCAACAGCTCTAACCTGTTTCTTGTCCACCCCTTGCAGATACACTGCGGTTGCCATGCCAGTGCTATACAATACCCGCTGCAACCCCAAGCAGAGAGTCGTTGATGATAACCATGGTCTGAATGCTGTCCTTCGCCATCTCATGCCCGCTGCTCTTCGGGCTAAAAAAAACCCTGGTAAGCTGTGCCCATCAAGAACCCTTCTTTCATCTTTTATTCCTCTATTGTCTCCTTTTATGGTAAGGGAGGGGCATGAGAATTCTCACAGCAATCCCAAGGATTGGGGACTTCAGTTATATGGAGAGACCGGATCAGCTGGGATTGTTCTCCTTAGAGCAGAGAAGGTTCAGGGGGAGATTTAATTGAGGCATGTAAAATCATGAGAGGTTTTGACAGAGTAAATAAGGAGAAAGTGTTTCCAGTGGCAGGAGGGCCGGTAACCAGAGGACCACAGATTGAAGAGAATCGGGAAAAGAAAAAGAGGGGGGGAGGAGGAGAATTTATACTCCACACGAGCCCACTCCCACCCCTTCTTTATCTCCCCCATCACCATTTCCTTCTATTCTTTTCTCCCTCATGTGTTTATCCAGCTTCCCCATTAAATACATCGATAATATTCACCTCAACCACTTCCTGTGGGAGTGAGTTCCACATTCTCCCCACTCTCTGGGTGAAGAAGTTTCTCCTGAATTCCCCATTGGATTTATTAGTTGTTGCACTATACTGATAGTGCTGGTATCCCACCACTGCCAACCATGTTGTATTATGGTGCGCGGTGGTGTCTCAACGATGTGACCTTGAGACTTGTAGATTTAAACATGAACTCTTTATCTATTTACAGATCTCAGGTTACTGTCATGCATGGCGCTGCTACCTCCATGCAGGCTGGTTCCAAAGTGTTCTCTCTGGACTGTTCTCTCAGCCTGTTACCATGTGACTTTATACATCATACCGTGGGTGGTGCTATTCTCCAGTCCCTCTCTAACCCTTACTCTGCCGTGCACCTTTACATTACAGTGGCATGCAGGCACATACAACACTAGTGACTATCTTATATTGATGGCCGTCTAGTTCTGGTCTCCCATCAGCCTTACCCTCCCCCACCCCAAAAGTGGAAACAACTTCTCTAGGTTCATCCTGTCAAAACTCTTTCATAGCTTTAAAGGCTTCTATCAGGTCACCCCTCAGCCTTCTCTTTTCTAGAGGAAAGAGTCCCAGCCTGTTCAGTCTTGCCTGGTAGTAATAAGCTCGTAATTCGAGTGCCATCTTTGTGAACCTTTAGTTACATCTTCCCCAGTGACTCAATGACAGTTTTTGCAATTATGGAGACCAGGAATGTGCTCTGTCCTCTTCCAGATAAAAGGGACGAGGCCATCTGTGCCATCATGAACCCTTCTTTCATCTTATATTCTTCTATTGTCTCCTTCTACGTTCCCTTCATCGTGACGCTGTTAGTTTGTGTCCCGATATATGCCATGCTGAGACGGAGAAGGAAGCACGTGGCAGCTAAGAGGATCAGCGTTGCCATGGAGCATGAAACCCAACCGCCCATAAAGGTCGAAAGAGTAAATAACAAGCTCAAATATTAAAATGAAGGGATGTGCGTAGTGAGCATGGTGTAAATGACTGAGCTTTAAACTCTAGACGCCGCAATTAAATCCTGCCCAAGTTCGCTTTGTGTAGAGGCTGCACGGGTTCAATTCGACATGGGTTAGAGTGGCTTCGATCCATTTTGTATCAGACACGCTGCCATGATGCAGAGTTGCTTTCAACCTGCCATTTAAGGGAGGATACAGGATGACTGAGGAAGTGGTGTCACCACAAGTATAGGATGTTGGTCATTTGTAGGAGGCTGCAGATTGGCAGGCATAGAGGGAAATGTACATCTAACCCCATGTTGTACCTGTCCTGGGAGTGTTTGATGGGGACAGTGTAGAGGGAGCTTTACTCTGTATCTAACCCCATGTTGTACCTGCCCTGAGAGTGTTTGATGGGGACAGTGTAGAAGCAGCTTTACTCTTTATCTAACTCCGTGCTGTACCTGTCCTGGGAGTGTTAGGTGGGGACAGTGTAGAGGGAGCTTTACTCTGTATTTAACACCGTGCTGTACCTGTCCTGGGAGTGTTTGGAAGGAACAGTATCTTGGTTTATTATATAAAAAAATGCTTTTCAGGGTGAAATTTCCTTGTGCAATATTACTGTGCGTATCACATAATCATATTCCACCTGAAACATTCACTCCCTCCACCACTGATGCACAGTGGCAGCAGAGTGTACCATCTACAAGACGCACTGCAGCAACTCACCAAGCCTCCTTAGATATCACCTCCCAAACCCATGACCATGACCATCTAGAAGGACAAGGGTAGCAGATAAGTGGGAACACCACCACCTGGAAGTTCCTCACCAAGTCACTCCTATCCTGACTTGGAAATACATTGGCTGTTCCTTCACTGTCGCTGGGTCAAAATCCTGGAGCTCCCTCCCTAACAGCAATGTGGGTGTACCTACACCACGTGGACTGCAATAGTTCAAGAAGGCAGCTCACCCCCACTTTCTCAAGGGGCAATTAGGGATGGGCAACAAATGCTGGCCCAGCCGGCGAAGCCCACATCCCATGAACGAATAATTTTTTAAAAAATGTAATACTTAAGTCAGTAATTTTGAAAGGATTTTTGCCCTATTTAATGGACAATCTCTCAATTCCAATTGTAAACAGTGGATTTTCTTTATGGCCAATATGAAGTATTTGTATCCATGTTCGTGCCTACACTGTTGCCAGGGTCGATAATTCCATTTTTTGTTTTATTTAATTTCAGTATAAGTGCACACACCCGGAAGATGTCAAACTTTGCACTTTAATGGTCCAATCAAACGGGAGCACCAGTGTGAGTAAAAAGAAATTGGTGAGGCCTCATCTGGAGACATCAGAATCCTCGGAGCTTATTGACAAATTTCCAGTTCAATTTGAGTGGCCGAAATTTCCACTTGTCACTAAGGTCACCAATCATTCCAAAGGTCATTGATCAACTCTCTTCCCATTCGCTGCCATTGCACAGAATCTCAATGGACCCAAACCTCTTCCCACTCACTCCCATTGTACACAATCCCAATGGAACAAGCCCCTTCTCCTTCACTCCTATTGCACAGAATGTCAATAGATCAATCCATTCCCATCGCACAGAACCCTAATTCCTTTCACTTCCATGGAGAGATTGGGATTGTTCTCCTGAGAGCAGAGAAGGCTCAGTGAGAGATTTAATCGAGGTGGGTGAAATCATGAGGGGTTCGGATAGAGTAAATAAGGAGAAACTGTTTCCTGTATCAGGAGGGTCAGTAACCAGAGGGACACAGATTGAAGAGAATCAGTAAAAGAAAGACGGGGATAGATGAGGAGTTTTTTTTTCCTTTTTACACAGTGAGTTGCTGTGATCTGGAAGGTGCTGCCTGAAAGGGCGGTGGAAGCAGATTCAGCAGGAACTTTCAAAAGGGGAATTGGGTAATTAGTTGAAGGGGAAAGATTTGCTGGGCTGTTGGGCAAAGAGCGGGCAGAAGTGTGGGACTAATTAAAAAGCTCTTTCAAAGAGCCAGCAGAGGCTCGATGGGCTTAATGGCCTTCTCCTGTGCAGTATGATCTGTGAACAAGTTAACTGCCCACACCCCATGTACAAAATGGTGACTTGGAGACAAGGGCCCTTTGTCATTCCCTTCCTTGTCCTCTCCTGTGATTTGAGTGTGCTCTGGTCTGTGCTGTTGGCTGTTGGTAACACCCATTTTCTCTTCTTTTTGGCATCCTAGACACTGGTACGAGAAGCAATCCCTTACTCTGAAGAATCTGAGGGAGCCCGCTTTGTGGGGCCTCCCGAGAGGTCAAGGCCAACAGGAACTCCGCAGGCTTTCCAACTCGGGGCCACTTCCGGATCCTGCCTGATGGCTGGTAAATGGAAGGCCCCTTCCTCCATCGAGGTA
This sequence comes from Cetorhinus maximus, assembly GCF_964194155.1. Lineage (NCBI taxonomy): Eukaryota > Metazoa > Chordata > Chondrichthyes > Lamniformes > Cetorhinidae > Cetorhinus > Cetorhinus maximus. The sequence continues at coordinate 68,690 of NW_027597566.1, forward strand.
TCCGCGGACCCCGAGTGCGATGGCCAAGCAAGGTTCTTCAAGCAGACCGCTTTTGAGGTGCGGAGGGTGCCAGTGGCCAAATCAGCAGGGAAAGAAAACTGTCCCACCAGAAGGAGAAGAAAGCAACAAATGTTGGCGGTTGTCTGAGGTGAGTCGAGAACAAACTAGAACAATAGGTTATGTTTCACTGAGTCACAATGATCTAGAACAATAGCCCAAGATCCACAGTCTCAGTGGTCTAGAACAATTGGTTAGGTGCTGTTGTGCCACAATGATCGAGAATAGGCAAACGTCTACCGGTTCTTACAATGATCTAGAACAACAGACCGATTTCTATGTAATTACAACTATCTAGAACAATAGACGAGGTTCCATTGTGTCTCATTGATTTAGAAGAACAGGATAGATTCCATGGATCTTGGACTGTAGGCTAAATTACAAGCTCTATAACTGTGGACTAACTTCAATAGTCTTGAAATGATCTAGAAAATAGGCAAAGTTGCCTTGTGGCACAATGATCTAGAACCATAGGTTAAGTTGCATTGTAGCACAATGATTTAGATCATCAGTCCAAGTTCTATTGGTTTTGCTGTAATCTAGAACAATAGGCTGCATTCCACCAGACCACAACGTTCTAGAGCAATAGGCCAAGCTGCACGGAAATGTAATTATCTAGACTAATTGGCTGTGTATGGTGTTATCATACTCCCAGTAGATTAGTCTGAGTCCTATAGTGTTACAATGATCCGGACCAATAGGCTAAGTTGTATGGAATTGTTATGTTCTCGGATTGTATTCTATACTGATGATGTGTGCCAGGAATGTAATGTGAATTTTATCAAAGTAGTAGTAACTGCAAGTAATTAATGGAGCCCTGTTGCCATATGGTTGAGGAGCTGAGTGGGGTAGGAATCCTTTCGCGAGTCACTGCGTTGCGATGACAAATGGCCCACACATGCATTGACGACTCTTTTCCTCTCTCTCGCTCTCTATCGGATTAGCAGGCGTCTTCATCATCTTCTGGCTGCTATTTTTCATCACTCACATCCTGAACGTCCACTGCCAGAGGTGCTACATCCCACCGGCGCTCTACAACGCCTGCGCCTGGCTGGGTTACGTCATCAACCCCATCATCTACACGACATTCAACATGGTGTTCCGCAAAGCCTTCATGAAGACCTTGCATTGCTGACTCTGGAACAGGGACTGACCCTGGAACAGGGACTGAAGCACAGCCGCTGGCAACTGAGAGCCAAGCGGACCAGACCATGAAACTTGCAACTGATGTCTCCACACGAGAGACACAGGCTTTTAAGGATCCCAGACTATAAACACCTTGTCTCTGCTGTCTTCACCACACCATAACAGGAAGCCAGAATGATCCCTTCCTGCCAAAGATGGAGGAACATGAGTGTACCACACACTGGCACCTTCTGAACACGACAATAAAAGGATGAGTGCTCACACCACAATTTTATGTAGTTTACATACAGTCTCTCTACACCTAAACACCTTCCATCGCCACCTGCTCTGAGTTTAGTTGTTGCGTTCCTTACTGAAGTTCCCACTTCCTGGCACCCAAGCTAATATCCTCTGAATTTAATGCAACCCTTGATCATTGTGCCACCACGAAATGTAACGTATGGGTCATGTGGAGATGAGCAGAGAGGCATTAGCCCAAACCTAAAGGTGGCAGGTCCCTTATTTTCCGTTCATTCATGGCTGGCATTTATTGCCCTTCCCTCATTTCCCCTTGAGAAGACGATGCAGATTTGCCTTCTTGAATACCACTGAGTGGCTTGCTGGGCCATTGCCGAGGGCAGCTAGGAGTCAACCACATTGCTGTGGTTCTGGAATCACATGCAGGCCAGACCGGGTAAGGATGGCAGATTTCCTTCCCTAAAGGGCATTAGTGAACCAGATGGGTTTTTACAACAAGAATCATGATCACTGTTACTCACTTTTAATTCCAAATTTATTTAATGAACCTAATTTAAATTCCTTCCGGCCACGGTGGGATTTGAGCTCACGTCTCCTGATTATTAGTCCAGTAACATGACCACAAGGCTACTGTTCAACTCAACAGAGTTGATAAGGTGGTAATAAAAGCATATGGGTTCCTTGAGTTTAGAAATGGAGGCACAGAATATAAAAGCAATGTGATTGTACCAGAACTTGCATGACTGTTCTTGCAGAGAGCCAGCACAGTCACAATGGGCCAAATGGCCATCTTCTGTGCTCTAATTTAATGGCAACACAAGCCTTTTCTTCTCCTTAATCCACTCTTTGACAGACATAATGCCTCGAAGCAGTGAATATACTGAGAAATATACGCAATTATCCTGATTCCCGTTTGGTTAGAGATGTGACCTCTGTCCTTGTCTCACTTTACAGATTGTGATGGAAAGCTGAAATCTTTATAGATCTCTAGTCAGGCACACTGTGCTAGATGATTCAGCAAAGCTGTCCCAGAAACGAGATGGTGCCTGAAAAAAATGCCATATGCCAATCTGTCCACCATCAAGTTAGAATTTGAGGCAATAAGCGATCACTTTTTAAAAAAAACCGTTCACAGGATGTGGGCTTCGTTGGCTGGGCCAGCATTTATTGTCCATCCCTAATCGCCCCTTGAGAAGGTGGTGTTGAGCTGCCTTCTTGAACCGCTGCAGTCCATGTGGTGTAGGTACACCCACGGTGCTGTTAGGGAGGGAGTTCCAGGATTTTGACCCAGAGACAGTGAAGGAACGGCGATATATTTCCAAGTCCGGATTTCCACCTTGGCTGGAGAGGCAGAACGGGGGCGGGGGCGGGGGGAGGGGGGGGTGGTGGGTGGTGGGTGGTGGGTGGTGGGTGGGTGGTAGGGTGGTGGGTGGGCGGGCCGGCGCAGCCTCAGGATAAAGGGTTGGCAATTTTGTACTGAGATGAGGAGAAACTTCTTCGCTCAGAGCATTGTGAACCTTTGGAATTCCCTGCCTTAAAAAATTGTGGATGCTCAGACGTTGAGTATATTCAAGACTGAGATTGATATGTTTTTGGATATTAAGGGATATGGGGATATGTCAGGCGAGGAAGTGGAGTGAGGTAGAAGATCAGCTACGATCTTATTGAATGGCGGAGCAGGCCCTTCTGCTCCATGATGGCCCCTTCTTGCCTAATAATCTATTGTCTGACTGATTAAACTTCGCCATTCAGTATAACCTTAGCAGTGCACTCAGCTAACTTGTACAGTGACACACTAAACTCAGGAGCATCTTGGGGGATGAACAATTTGAACCATTTCCTTAAGTAACATTCGTGAATCATTAAGTGCCCGGCAATGACAATTGCCAACAAGAGAGAATCTAAACATCTCCCCTTGATGTTCAATGACATTACCATCACTGAAACCCCCACTGTCAACACCCTGGGAGGATACCATTGGCCAGAAACTGAACTGGACGAGCCATATAAAATACTATCGCTACAAGAGCTACAGACTGGGAATTCTGAGGTGAGTAACTCACCTCCTGACTTCCCAAAGCCTGTCCACTATCTACAAGGCACAAGTCAGGAGTGTGATGGAATACTCTTCACTTGCCTATATGAGTGTAGCTCCCACAACACACAAGAAGCTCGACACAATCCAGTACAAAGCAGCCCGCTTAATTGGCACCACATCCACAAACATTCACTCCCTCCACCACCGACGCACAATGGCAGCAGTGTGCCCCATCTACAAGATACACTGCAGCAACTCACCAAGGATCCTTTGACAGTACGTCCAAAACCTGCAACCTGCATCGCCATGAAGGACAAGGGCAGCAGATAAATGGGAACACCACCACCTGGAAGTTCTCCTCCACGTCACATACTATCCTGACTTGGAAGTATATCGCCGTTCCTTCACTATCGCTGGAACTCCCTCCCTAACAGCACTGTGGGTGTACCTCCACCACAGGGTCTGCAGCTGTTCAAGAAGGCAGCTCACCACCACCTTCTCAAGGGGCAATTAGGAATGGGCAATAAATGAAAGAATGAAAAAACAATTTTACAACAGGACAAACTATCTTTAAGTTTTAAAAAAAAGTTTTTAATTTTAACCATACCAATTCCTAGCCCTGTGTAAGCATGTCTAGAGGATGGGGGTATGAAATGTCATACATTGATAGAGACAACTAGAAGATGGCCAGTAATCATTGATCATCCCAATAATTTCTTAGTTCCACAGGAAGGTGTGTTGCATGGAGCACATCAAAGGTAACAAGCAATTCAGTTGAAGAGAATTAGCTGCTAAATGCCAACTGGAGAAGACAGGGCCTCAGTTTAACGTGTCATCCGAATGTCATCCCTCCGACAGTGCAGCATTCCCTCAGGACTCATCCTCTGACAGTGCAGCACTCCCTCAATACTGACCCTCCGTCAGTGCAGCGCTCCCTCAATACTGACCCTCTGACCGGGCATCGCTCCCTCAGTACTGACCCTCCGACAGGGCAGCACTCCCTCAGTACTGACCCTCCGACAGGGCAGCACTCCCTCAGTACTGACCCTCCGACAGGGCAGCGCTCCCTCAGTACTGACCCTCCGACAGGGCAGCACTCCCTCAGTACTGACCCTCCGACAGGGCAGCACTCCCTCAGTACTGACCCTCCGACAGGGCAGCACTCCCTCAGTACTGACGCTCCGACAGGGCAGCGCTCCCTCAGTACTGACCCTCCAACAGTGCAGCGCTCCCTCTGTACTTACCCTCTGACAGTGCTGCACTCGCTCAGTACTGACCCTCCGACAGTACTGCGCTCCCTCAATACTGACCCTCCAACAGTGCAGCATTCCCTCAATACTCATCCTCTCACTGTGCAGCACTCCCTCAGTACTGACCCTCCGACAGGGCAGCACTCCCTCAGTACTGACCCTCCAACAGTCTAGCATTCCTTCAGTACTCACCCTCTGACAGTGCAGCACTCCCTCAGTACTGACCGTCCAACAGTGCAGCACTCTCTCAGCATTGATCCTCCGACAGTGCAGCACTCCCTCAGTACTGACCCTCCGACAGGGCGGCGCTGCCTCAGTACTCAACCTCCCCACCCCTAACAGTGCAGCACACCGTCAGTACATCTTGCCTTCAGTGCTAACCCTCTAAGAGGCAGTACTCCCTCTGTACTGATCCCCGTTCCAACACTGCAGCACTCTCTCAGTACTGACCCTCCGACAATGCAGCGATCCTCAATTCTGACCCTCTGACAGTACAGCGCTCCTCAGTACTGACCCTCTGACAGTGCAGATCATCCTCAGTGCTGACTCTCTGACAGTGCAGATCATCCTCAGTACTGACCCTCTGACAGAGCAGCACACTCTCAGTACTGGCACTGAGGAGTGTGAGACTTGATGTTGTGCTCATGTCTTTGGAATGGGACTACAAATCTACAACCTTTTGATTCGGGGGCGAGATTACTACCCTTTGCACCCTGACTACTATTTAACTGTCGTGTCCCATGGGGGTGGCCATTTTACTTCACCATTATCATGTCTAAGTGGATGCAACATTTCACAGCTGGTTTCTGAGTCAAGTTAGTCACTTTGGATGCCCCTTTGCTTCCATTAACCAATAATTGGCTCAATCAGATGGTGGAGATGTTACATAATAAATATTCTGAGAGGCGACAATGAGTCAATGGAAACTGGGCTGCACCTTTTACAAATTGACATAGGTGCTTCAGTTAAATAGTCAGAAGAGATCAATTAGCATTATATAAAAGCTGTGGGAGCATTTGGCAGAGCTGTGTGATTGGATGGTTAGTGGAGGATATTCAGCCAGGTAAGTGGATGATGGGCCTTCAGTTGAAGACAAACAGGAAATGTTGGGAGCAATCAGCAGGCTGGGAACTATCTGTGGGGAGAAAGGAGAAAAGCAAGTAGAGTTAATGTTTCAGGCTGAGGACATCTTATCTGAACTGAGTAAAGATAGAAATGGAATAGATTTTCAGCAAGTGGAGATGATTGCTTTCAAAATTGAAATGTAAGTGATTGAAGGATGGGAGGTTTTGTGGTGTTAAGGAAATTAGTTTTGGGATAAGTAAAGAAGCAAAATGTGTCTATAGGTGTGAATGGCAGAAATTTTAAGAGCAGCTGTTGTCTGAATGCTTAATAAAAAAGTAAAAATGAAACTGGCAAAGGAAACAAAATGGGGGCAGAGGTTAGTCTGAAATTGTTGAACTTTGAAGGCTATAGGTAGTGTCTGATTCGAGAGATGAAGTACTGTTCCTTGGGCTTCACTGGAATAGTGGAGCAGGCTGAGGACAGAGGTTGGAGTGATGAAGTGCTGTTCCTTGGGCTTC
>NW_027597567.1:0-75000 GCF_964194155.1 Cetorhinus maximus
GGGAGACGAGGAGGAATTTCTTCTCTCAGTGGGTGGTCAGTCTGTGGGATTCTCTCCTCCCCAGAGAGCGGCGGAGGACGGGTCACTGAATATATCCGAGGCCGAGTTAGACAGAATTTTGATCGACGAGCGGAGTGGAGGGTTATAGGGGAGGGAGGGACAGGCAGGAAAGTGGAGTCGAGGCCGCAATTAGATCAGCCACGATCTTATCGAATGGGGGTTGGGGGTGGGGGGTGTGTGGAGTAGGCTCGAGGGGCCGAATGGCCTACACCCGCTCCTAATTCTTGTGTTCTTGTGTTACGGAGTACGGCATGCGTAGAGGAGGGATTCCTCTGGAGTTCCCAGCCCAGCAACCCTCCCTCCGGCCAGGTCGGATGACCCCGCTGCCCGTCTCTCCCCGCCCCCACAAACCACCCCCCTTCCCCCAACTCTCTATCTCCTGCCACCCATGGGATCTCGCACAGCTGCCACGTGGGGCCCGGGCGTGGTTGAGGTCGGTTGGCGGGCCAGACGGCGATGTGGGTGAGTGACGGTGATGGGGTGGCGGTGGTGGGGTACTTGGAGGGGGAGGAGGACCCCCTTCGACCAAATAAAAACTGCCAATCCCTCCCCTCCAACAGCCCTGGTTGGGCCGCCAAAAAAATCCCTGCCCCCCAACACCACCTCCCCTTGTGATGTCACAAGGGGCGGGGGCGTGTCCTCGAAGGCTGGCCCGCCCCTCAACACACACCGCTCACTAACCTACGGGTCCCACCCTCAACCCCTTGAACCAATCATCACACAAGTCCACCCCCCATCCCTCCCCTGATTGGCTTGTGACTTAACAATGGGGAGGGCGGGGTGAGGCGCCGCTGGCCTTTATAAAGGGCGGGGTGGGAAGGAGCTGGCTTGGTCCCGCCGTTGCGCAGTCAGTGGTGGGTTGGTGCTGGTTTGTGGTGAAGGGAGAGGGAAGAAGAGGCGAGGGAAGAGGAGGCGAGGGGAGAGGGAAGAGGAGGCGAGGGAAGAGGGAAGAAGGGAGAGTAGGCGAGGGGAGAGGGGAGAGGAGGCAAGGGAAGAGGGGTAGAGGAGGCGAGGGAAGAGGAGGCGAGGGGAGAGGGAAGAGGAGGTGAGGGGAGAGGGAAGAGGAGGTGAGGGAAGAGGAGGCGATCGGAGAGGGAAGAGGAGGCGAGGGAAGAGGAGGCGAGGGAAGAGGTGGCGAGGGAAGAGGTGGCGAGGGGAGAGGGAAGAGGATGCGATCGGAGAGGGAAGAGGAGGCGAGGGGTGTGCGGAGCGTCGCTGCTCAGTCATGGTCGCCCTCGTGGTCGGAGGAGTCCAGAGGGAGAGGCGGGGCGGAGAGAGAGAGAGAGAGAAGATGCGCAAAGTCCGCCCGCTCGCGGTCAGTCAGCGGAACGTCCGCCGCGAACCCCAGGAGCCGCCGCCCGGGGACCGGAGGGGATCGAGCTCCAGCAGGGAGCAGTCGGCGCCCGGACCCGAGTACGAGGTAAACCCGGAGGCCGCTGCCTTCCAACCCCCAGCACCCCTCACACACCCCACCTTCCAAACTGTCCCCATAACTAGCTAAACTAGCACTCCACTAATCCTGACTCCCACTAACCCACCCCTCACGCACCCCACCTTCCAAACTGTCCCCATAACTAGCTAAACTAGCACTCCACTAATCCTGACTCCCACTAACCCACCCCTCACACACCCCACCTTCCAAACTGTCCCCATAACTAGCTAAACTAGCACTCCACCAAAACAAAAACAGAATTACCTGGAAAAACTCAGCAGGTCTGGCAGCATCGGTGGAGAAGTCAGTTAACGTTTCGAGTCTTCATGACCCTTCGGCAGAACTGAAGCATAGTTAGGAGAAAGGTGAAATATAAGATGGTTTAAGCTGGAGGAGGAGGGGGGGGAGAGAGAGAAGTTGAGGGTGTGGTGATTGTGGTGATAAGCAAGCAGTGATAGGAGCAGATAATCAAAAGATGTCACAGACAAAAGGATCAAAGAGGTGTTGAAGGTGGTGATGTCTAAGAAAAGTGCTAATTAATAATGGAAGACAGGACACTCAAGGTACAGCTCTAGTGGGGGTGGGGTGGAAAGACTAACAGAGTTTTAGATTTAAAAATAATGGAAATAGGTGGGAAAAGAAGAATCTATATAAATTATTGAAAAAAAAGGGAGGGGGGAGAAACGGGGTGGGGATGGGGAGTTTAAGATCTAAAGTTGTTGAATTCAATATTCAGCCCGGAAGGCTGTAAAGTGCCTAGTCGAAAGATGAGGTGCTGTTCCTCCAGTTTGCGTTGGGCTTCACTGGAACAATGCAGCAAGCCAAGGACAGACATGTGGGCAAGAGAACAGGGTGGAGTGTTAAAATGGCAAGCGACAGGGAGGTTTGGGTCTTTCTTGCGGACAGACCGCAGGTGTTCTGCAAAGCGGTCGCCCAGTTTGCGTTTGGTCTCTCCAATGTAGAGGAGACCGCATTGGGAGCAACGAATGCAGTAGACTAAGTTAGGGGAAATGCAAGTGAAATGCTGCTTCACTTGAAAGGAGTGTTTGGGCCCTTGGACGGTGAAGAGAGAGGAAGTGAAGGGGCAGGTGTTGCATCTTCTGCGTGGGCATGGGGAGGTGCCATAGTTGGGGGTTGAGGCGTAGGGGGTGATGGAGGAGTGGACCAGGGTGTCCCGGGGGGAACGATCCCTACGGAATGCCGTCGGGGGGGGTGAAGGGAAGATGTGTTTGGTGGTGGCATCATGCTGGAGTTGGCGGAAATGGAGGAGGATGATCCTTTGAATGCGGAGGCTGGTGGGGTGATAAGTGAGGACAAGGGGGACCCTATCATGTTTCTGGGAAGGAGGAGAAGGCGTGAGGGAGGATGCGTGGGATATGGGCCGGACACGGTTGAGGGCCCTGTCAACGACCGTGGGTGGAAAACCTCGGTCGTTGACAGGGCCCTCAACCGTGTCCGGCCCATATCCCGCGCATCCTCCCTCACGCCTTCTCCTTCCCAGAAACATGATAGGGTCCCCCTTGTCCTCACTTATCACCCCACCAGCCTCCGCATTCAAAGGATCATCCTCCGCCATTTCCGCCAACTCCAGCATGATGCCACCACCAAACGCATCTTCCCTTCACCCCCCCCGACGGCATTCCGTAGGGATCGTTCCCTCCGGGACACCCTGGTCCACTCCTCCATCACCCCCTACGCCTCAACCCCCACCTATGGCACCTCCCCATGCCCACGCAGAAGATGCAACACCTGTCCCTTCACTTCCTCTCTCCTCACCGTCTAAGGGCCCAAACACTCCTTTCAAGGGAAGCAGCATTTCACTTGCATTTCCCCTAACTTAGTCTACTGCATTCATTGCTCACAATGCGGTCTCCTCTACATTGGAGAGACCAAACGCAAACTGGGCGACCGCTTTGCAGAACACCTGCGGTCTGTCCGCAAGAAAGACCCAAACCTCCCTGTCGCTTGCCATTTTAACACTCCACCCTGTTCTCTTGCCCACATGTCTGTCCTTGGCTTGCTGCATTGTTCCAGTGAAGCCCAACGCAAACTGGAGGAACAGCACCTCATCTTCCGACTAGGCACTTTACAGCCTTCCGGGCTGAATATTGAATTCAACAACTTTAGATCTTAAACTCCCCTTCCCCCCATCCCCACCCCGTTTCTCTCCCCTCCCTTTTTTTTTCAATAATTTATATAGATTCTTCTTTTCCCACCTATTTCCATTATTTTTAAATCTAAAACTAAAACTTTGTTAGTCTTTCCACCCCACCCCCAATAGAGCTGCACCTTGAGTATCCAGTCTTCCATTCTTAATTAGCACTTTTCTTAGACAAATATCACCACCTTCAACACCTCTTTGATCCTTTAGTCTGTGACATCTTTTGATTATCTGCTCCTATCACTGCTTGCTTATCTCCACAATCACCACACCCTCAACTTCTCTCTCCCCCCGCCCCCCCCACCTTAAACCAGCTTATATTTCACCTTTCTCCTAACTATGCTTCAGTTCTGCCGAAGGGTCATGAAGACTCGAAACGTTAACTGATTTCTTCTCCACCGATGCTGCCAGACCTGCTGAGTTTTTCCAGGTAATTCTGTTTTTGTTTTGGATTTCCAGCATCCGCAGTAGCTTTTAGCTTTTTGTTTTTAGCACTCCACTAATCCTGACTCCCACTAACCCACCCCTCACACACACACACACACCACACCTTCCAAACTGTCCCCATAACTAGCTAAACTGGCACTGCACTAATCGCCGCCCTCGGCCCCGCCGCCCTCTTAATAAATTGGTTAAACATGATTTCTCTTTCACAAAGCCATGAGGACTCTGCCTGATTGCCTTGAATTTTTCCATGTGCCCTGCTATAACATCCTTAATAAAGCTTCTAAACATGACAAATGTTATGCTCACTGGCCTGGTTCTTGCTTTCTTTCTCCATTCCTTTGAATAAGGGAGTTACATTGACCGTTTTCCAATCGGAGGGAGGCCGGGTGGCGGAGGGAGGCCGGGTGGCGGAGGGAGGCCGGGTGGCGGAGGGAGGCCGGGTGGCGGAGGGAGGCCGGGTGGCGGAGGGAGGCCGGGTGGCGGAGGGAGGCCGGGTGGCGGAGGGAGGCCGGGTGGCGGAGGGAGGCCGGGTGGCGGAGGGAGGCCGGGTCCACTCAGACCTGCCCCCCTTTCCTCCCCTCTCTCCATCACCCCCCCATCACCCTGGTGCGGCCATGCCTCTCTGGCCGAATGGCAGGGTTCCATCGCGCCCGTGCTCCTGCACGCAGGAGATGAAACGGAACGGTGCGAGCTGGGCAGTGCCAGCCGTGAGCTAATGAGGTGGGGAGGTGGAGTGATGGGAGGGAGGTGTGTTGAAATAGCGACACTGGGATTGCGTGTACAGGAGCTGCGCAACGCCGAGGAATTTATCGGCCGGGTGGTGTGGGGGGAGTGGGGCGTCGGAGCGCGGGAATAAGGAATCTGGCTGAGGTTGTTACAGGGTTTTGGTGCGACCGTGCCCGGAGCGGAGCACGCGCTGTGCCCTTTGGTCTCCGCGTTTGAAGGAAGGACAGACTCGCCTCAGAGGCGGTCCGGGGTAGATTCACTGAATGGGTCCCCGGGGGGAGTGGAGGAGTTGGGGGAGGTGGGCTAAACCGGGTTCGGATTCTCTGAGCGACCTGGTCGGGATCTATGCGGTTCTGAATGGGGGTTTCGACAGGGCTGACGCCCAGAGATTGTTCTCCGGCTGTTCTCTAAAACATCCGGGATCGGGGTAGGGAGGTGAGTGGCAGAGTCTCAAGGGGAGGGGGCCGGACATTTTGGGGACTGAGGCGAGGAGGAATTTCTTCACTCAGAGGGGTTTGTGAATCTTTGGGATTCTCCACCCCAGGGGGGTTGCTGACGCTCCATCGTCGAATACATTCGAGGCTGGGACGGATAGATTTCCAGACTCTCTCAGTGAGGGGGTGGGGGGGTCGAGGGATACGGGGAGCGGGTGGGAACATGGAGTCGAAGCTCAACCTCCCCACGAACGGCCACGATCGTATTGAATGGCGGAGCAGGCTCGATGGGCCGAATGGCCTGGTGTTCTTGTGTCTCACACACACACACAGGCCAGACCGTACCAGATGAGAGGGACTTATTACCTTTTAGCCGCTGAACCTGAGACGGACAGTATCCACACGCCTCCCTTTTACTTAGCAGGCTCGGTGTTCCGTGCAATGTGGGTCACACTAGGCACCATGTACCCTCCAATTTGCCAGCCAGGCAGTAAGCACCAACATCCAGGCTTTGAGCTGACAAGTGGCAAGTAACAGTTGGCAAGTAACAGTCAATGACCATCTCCAACAAGAGAGAATCTAACCATTGCCCCTTGACATTCAATGGCATTACCATCACTGAATCCCCCACTATCAACATCCTGGGGGTTACCATTGACCAGAAACTGAACTGGACCAGCCATATAAATCCTGTGGCTACGCGGGCAGGTCGGAGGTTGGGAATCCTGCGGAGAGTCACTCACCTCCTGACTCCCCAAAGCCTGTCCACTATCTACAAGGCACAAGTCAGGAGTGCAATGGGATACTCCCCACTTGCCTGGAGGAGGGCAGCCAATTTACGCACAGCAGGATCCCACCGTCGGCGCTGAGGGAGCGGCCAGGTCGTTCTGCCTTTCGCGGGGCTGGTCGAGGGATTAGATATGGGCCCTGGGGGAGTGGGAGTAGGCGGATAGGGTTGGGGATTTGGGGGGGCGTAGGCAGTGTGGGGGGAGGAGATCCTTCCCCAAAGGTCCTCTCCCAAAAGCAACCATAAGGGCAGGCGAGGCCCCTGGGTTTAACGGCACGTCCGCTGGGGCGTCACGGCTGGGGGAAGTGGAGACACTGGGATTGCAGAGAGGGGGGTGGGGAAGGGGAGTGATGGAGGGAGGGGAGGAGATGAGGGGAGTGATGGAGGGGAGGAGATAGGGGCAGGGGAGGGTGGGGGAGTGATGGAGGGAGGAGAGGGTGGTGGGGAGTTAGAGACACCGGGATTGCGGGGAGGGGAAAGGGGGGTAGGGAGGTCTGAGTGGGTGAGGCATGGTTCAGCGCACAGGGCGAGGTGATGCCTCCCTGGCCGAACGGCAGGGTTCCATCGCGCCCGTGCTCCTGTGGAAAAGGTGCGAGCTGGGCAGCAGCCGCCCAACGCCGAGTTGGGTGAGGGGGGGTGCACCACTGGAGCATATTTGAAGGCAGGGGATGCTACTACAATGTTTTTAAATTCATTCATTGAATGTGGGCTCCACTGGTTGGGCTGGCATTTATTGCCCCCTTGAGAAGGTGGTGGCCGGGGATTGGGAGGGGTGGGGAAGTAATGTCCAGCCCTATGCTTGTGAGAGAGGCAGAGAAAAGCAGAGAGAGATAATGAAATAGAGAGAATAGGGATGGGAGCAATGGTGGCTGTGCTATCCCAGAATTCACTGCAGTGCAGAAAGCCCTCTATTAAACCTGCCCTTGCCAGCCATCAGCAGCCTGTCCCATTGACACTCCAGCATAAGGAACTGGGAATCGTACCAGATTCAAACAGGTTAACTTATACGATATATCACCTCCCACTTCCCCAGGGCTCTTCACAGACAATGGGAAACCTTTGAAACGCGGCCCTTGGCGTAGTACGAGCGAATGGTGCGGCCAATTTACATACAGCAGGGAAAGGTTGAGCAGGTTGGGCCGGTACCCATTGGAGTTTAGAAGAACGAGAGGTGACCTTATTGAGACAGATAAGATCCTGAAGGGGGAGGGGGCTTGACAGGGTGCATGCTGAGAGGATGTTTCCCCCCTCATGGGGTGGAGGAAATCTAGAACGAGAGGGGCACAGTTTAAAAATAAGGGGGGTGGGGTCTCCTATTGAAGACGGAGACGATGAGGAATTTCTTCTCTCAGTGGGTGGTCAGTCTGTGGGATTCTCTTCCACCAGAGAGCGGCGGAGGCCGGGTCACTGAATATATCCGAGGCTGAATTAGACAGAGTTTTGATCGACGAGGGAGTCGAGGGTTATAGGGGAGGGAGGGACAGGCAGGAAAGTGGGGTTGAGACCACAATCAGGTCAGCCACGATCTTATCGAATGGGGGGAGCAGCCTCGAGGGGCCGAATGGCCTCCTTCTGCTCCTCATTCTTCTGGTCTTATAGACCTTTGTTGCATGACTTTCCATGGCTAAAACTGGTCAAGGCTGCATGACCACACATAATTGTCAAGTCTGTTGCTGTTGTCTTGCCGCTTGGCTCCTCCCTCTTTCCCTGTTTTGAACATTCACGGGATGTGGGGGTCGCTGGGCCGGGTCCAGCATTTATGGCCCATCCCTAATTACCCCCTCGAGCAGGTGGTGGGTGAGCCGCCTTCTTGAGCCGCTGCAGTCCCTGTGGTGTAGGTACACCCACTGTGCTGTTAGGGAGGGAATTCCCAGGATTTTGGCCCAGCTGAGGAGTTACAAAGGGAACTGAACATTGTGCAGTCACCCTTGTTGGGGGGAAGGTCATTGGTGAAGCAGCTGAAGATGGTTGGGCCGAGGACACTACCCTGAGGAACTCCTGCAGTGATGTCCTGGAGCTCAGATGACTGACCTCCAACAATCACAACCATCTTCCTTTGTGCCAGGTATGACTCCAACCAGCGGAGAGTTTTCCCCCCAGGACAGGTACAGCACGGGGTTAGATACAGAGTAAAGCTCCCTCTATACTGTCCCCATCAAACACTCCCAGGACAGGTACAGCACGGGGTTAGATACAGAGTAAAGCTCCCTCTACACTGTAACCATCAAACACTCCCAGGACAGGTACAGCACAGGGTTAGATACAGAGTAAAGCTCCCTCTACACTGTGCCCATCAAACACTCCCAGGGCAGGTACAGCACGGGGTTAGATACAGAGTAAAGCTCCCTCTACACTGTCCCCATTAAACACTCCCTGGGCAGGTACAGTGGCAGCAGAGGTTTGACTCGGGCTCTGGGTTAAAACCGGCTCCTCCCGGCCGGGGATTTTGTTCATGTGTTTGCGCTGTGTTTACTGAGCTACCCGGCTGGTAACCAGCCCTGCTGAGCCCTGCCTCTGTCACAAGAGCAAGAGGAGGAGTGGGAGAGGCCCGGCCTTCCCTCCGGGCCAGTGCGTTGAGACGGGGGGTCCACAGATCGCCCCCGGAGCTCTCAGCCGGATCTGCGGAGAGGGTGAGCAGGGCAGCCGCGGCCTGGAGGCACCCCTGCAGCGGGGGGTCAGTCATTGGACCGTGAAGGAAGCAGCGCGGAGAAAGAGGCCGCCCGGCCCATCCTGCCTCTGCCGGCATCTTTTGAACGAGCTCCCCTGAGTTAACGGCCTCCCCCCCGAGGCTCTTCTGCTCAAAGTCCGGGCGGGCGGGTTGGCCGGGCGGGCGGGTTGGCCAGGCGGGGTGAGCGGGTTGGCCGGGCGGGCGGGTTGGCCAGGCGCGTTGGCGGGTTTGCCGGGCGGGTTGGCTGGGCGGGCGGGTTGGCCGGGTGGGCTTGCCGGGCGGGCGGGTTGGCGGGTTTGCCGGGCGGGTTGGCTGGGTGGGCGGGTTGGCCGAGTGGGCTTGCCGGGCAGGTTGGCCGGGTTGGCGGGGAAGACCAAGCGGCCTCCGCGTTTTTTTTTTCAGGAAGCCTCACCCGCCAGCGGGATGAGGCTTCCCAAACTTTCATTCGATAAATTAAAGAACTGGCTCATAAACATAAAAACATGACCCCTCCCACCCCCCCCAACCTTCACACCTCCCCCCTGCCCCCCCGCCAGGCGAGACGGTCACACGAGAGGGGACGTATTTCGATAAATTGACAAACCTCTTATTTGATCACTTTAAGGTCTCGGTGCCTCAGGGAGATTGGAGAGCTCCTCGGCGCACGTGCCAATGCAGGCCTACCCCTCTCACACGTCAAAGCCAGTGCACATCGCAGACCAGCTGGCTTTAATCCAATTGGGACACACACACGGACCTAACCTCTATTTTGAAAGAAAAATATTTTCCAAAATTATATAAATTAATAGCTTCCAGACCCCTGTCCCGGGCCCTAGTTCCTCCTCGTTACCCCCGTCGCTCCTTGTCGCCCGTCGCCTTAGCTCCACGCCCCTCTCGTTCGCCATCCTTCCGTTCAGACCCCTCGCGGTTTTGAACGCCTCTTATCAGACCTCCCCACCCCCGTCACGGCCTCATCTTCTCCGAGGAAAAACAGCCCCGGCTTCTCCGGCCTACCCGCGGCGCTGAAGGCCCTCGGCCCTCGAACGCTTCTCGTCAATCTCTTCGGCGCTCTCTCTCTCTCGAAAGCGTTGCCAAGTTGGTCGGGCGCACGGCACGGCGGGAACAAACCCTTGCTGGCATTCGACGAGGAAGCAAAAGTTTTTCCAAGACCGTTAGTTTTGTCCCGGTGTATTGCCTCAAGAACCCTCCCCACCAGCGACATCACCCTTTCATTTATTCGTTCACGGGACGTGGGCATCACCAGCACGTCCCATACCCCATCCCCTCATTGCCCCCTTGAGAAGGTGGTGGTGGGTGAGCCGCCTTCTCGAGCCGCTGCAGTCCACTGTGGTGTAGGGAGGGAGTTCCCAGGATTTTGACCCGGCGACAGTGAAGGAACGGCCGGCATATTTCCAAGTCGGGACGGCGAGTGTGGCTCGGAGGGGAACTTCCAGGTGGTAGTGTACCCATGTGTCTGCTGCCCTTGCCCTTCTGGATGGCAGCGGTCGTGGGTTTGGAAGGTGTTGTCGAAGGAGCCTGAGTGAGTTGCTGCAGTGCAGATGGTACACACTGCTGCTACTGTGCGTCGGTGGTGGAGGGAGCGAATGTTGGTGGATGGGGTGCCGATCGAGCGGGGGCTGCTTTGTCCTGGACGGTGTCGAGCTTCTTGAGTGTTGTGGGAGCTGCACTCACCCAGGCAAGTGGGGAGTGTCCCATCGCACTCCTGACTTGTGCCGTGTAGATGGTGGACAGACTTTGGGAGGGAGTCAGGATGTGAGTTACTCTCTGCAAGATTCCCAGCCTCTGATCTGCTTTTGTAGCCACAGTATTTATATGGCTGGTCCAGTTCAGTTTCTGGTCAATGGTAACCCCCCAGGATGTTGATAGTGGGGGATTCAGTGATGGTAATGCCATTGAACACCAAGGGGTGATGGTTAGATGCTCTCTTGTTGAAGATGGTCGTTGCCTGACACTTGTGTGGCGCGAATGTCACTTGCCACTTGTCAGCCCCAGTCTGGATATTGTCCAGGTCTTGCTGCATTTGGACATGGGCTGCTTCAGTATCTGAGGAGTCGCGAATGGTGCTGAACATCGTGCAAACGAACATCCCCAATTCTGATCTTATGGTAGAAGGAAGGTCATTGGTGAAGCAGCTGAAGATGGTTGGGCTGAGGACACTACCCTGAGGAACGCCTGCAGTGATGTCCTGGAGCTCAGATGACTGACCTCCAACAACCACAGCCATTTGTGCTCGGTATAACTCCAAACAACGGAGAGTTTTCCCCCTGATTCAAACTGACTCCGGCTTTGTTAGGGCTCTTTGATGCCACACTTGGTTTGACTTTCCTACTCTGCCAACTGCCAACCGGATAAATGATCACCCACTGTTACCCTATCCCGTGTTGCGATAGCCTCCCGCCTTTGCTGGTTTCTATTCTGTGGTGAGGAAAAGTGGGAAGAATCTGGAAGCACAGCCAGACGGGCTCAGGATTGCATGCACAGCAAGATCCCACAAACATCAAGCTGGCACATGAGCCCGTACATTCGAAGTGTTTTTTCCCTTTGACGGTGTTGGTTGATGGATGAATGCTGACTGTGGGCTGCAGGGAGAACGTGCCCTGTTACGTCCAATGGGATCATGTACTTGCCCGAAGGTGGTGATCAACATATATCCGGAAAACGTCACGGATGGTTCCCAGGAACAGGAACCCTGGGGGATTGTTTTCCATTCTACTCCTCACACCGTATCATTCCCAAACTAATCCCACTGCTCCGCTCTCACCCCATAGCCCTGTATCAATCCCAAACTATTCCCACTGCCCCGCTCTCCCCATAGCCCTGTATCAATCCCAAACTAATCCCACTGCTCTACTGTTTCTCCATAGCCCTGTATCAATCCCAAACTATTCCCACTGCCCCGCTCTCTCCCCATAGCCCTGATTATATCCCAAAATGGTCACTCTGCGCCATTCTATCCCCATAGCCCTGCATCAATTCCAAACTAATCCCACTGCCCCGCTCTCTCCCCAAAGCCCTGTATCAGTCCCAAACTAATCCCACTGCCGCACTCCCTCTTTTTGCCCTGTATCAATCCCATTTAATCCCACTGCCCATTTCACTCCCCATAGCCCTGTATCAATCCCAAACTAATCCCACTGCCCATCTCTCTCCCCATACCCCTGCATCAATCCCAGACTAATCCCACTGCACCGCCCTCTCCCCATAGCCCTGTATCAATCCCACACTAATCCCACTGCCCCACTCTCTCCCCATAACCTGTATCAATCCCCAAACTATTCCCAGTGCCCCACTCTCACCCCATAACCCTGTATCAATCCGAAACTAATCCCACTGCCCAGCTCTCTCCCCATAGCCCTGTCTCAATCACAAACTAATCCCACTGCTCTGTTGTCTCCCCATAGCCCTGTGTCAATCCCTAAACTAATCCCACTGCTCTGCTGTTTCCCCATAGCCCTGTATCAATACCAAACTACTCCCACTGACTCACTCCCTGTCCATAGCCCTGTATCAATCCCAAATTGGCCCCACTTCCCCGCTCTCTCCCCATAGCCCTGTATCAATCCCAAATTAATCCCGCTGCCACCCTGTCTCCCCATAGCCCTGTATCTATCCCAAACTTATCCCACTGCCCCGTTATCTCCCCATAGCCTTGTGTCAATCCCAAACTAGTCCCACTGCCCCGCTCCATCCCATAGCCCTGTATCTATCCCAAACTTATCCCACTGCTCCGTTATCTCCCCATAGCCCTGTGTCAATCCCAAACGAATGCCACTGCTACGATCTCTCCCCATAACCCCGTATCAATCCCAAACTAATCCCAGTGTCCCGCTCTCTCCCCATAGCCCTTTATCAATCCTAAACTACTCGCATGGCCCCGATCTCTCCCCATAGCCCGGTATCAGTCCTGAACAAATCCAACTGCCCCGCTCTCTCCACATAGCCCTGTATCAATCCCAAACTAATCGAACTGCCCCACTCTATCCCCATAGCCCTGTATCAACTCCAAATTAATCCCACTGCTTTGCTGTCTCCCCATAGCCCTGTATCAATCCCCAAACTAATCCCACTGCTGCACTCTCTCTCCATTGCCCTGTATCCATCCCAAAATAATCCGACTGACCTTCTCACGCCGCATAGCCCTGTATCAATCCCAAACTGGTCACGCTGCGCCGCTCTCTCCCCATAGCCCTGTATCCATCCCAAACTAATCCCACTGTCCCGCTCTCTCCCCATAGCCTTGTATGAATACCAAACTAATCCCACTGCCCCACTCACTCTCCATAGCCCTGTATCAATACTAAACTAGTGCCACTGCCCGATCCCACCCCATACCCCTGTATCAATCCTAAACTAGTCCCACTGCCCCGATCTCTCCCCATAGACCTATATCAATCCTAAACTACTCCCACTGCCCTGCTCTCCCCATAGCCCTGTGTCAATCCCAAACTAATCCCACTGCCCTGCTCTCTCCGCATAGCCCTGTATCAGTCCCAAACTAAGCCCACTGCCCCATTCTCTCCCCATAGCCCTGTATCAATCCCAAACTAGTCCCACTGCCCCACTCTCTCCACATAGCCCTGTATCAACCCCAAACTCATTCCACTGCTCTGCTGTCTCCCCATAGCCCTGTATCAATCCCCAAACTAATCGCACTGCCCCGGTCTCTCCCCATAGCTCTGTATCAATGCCGAAACTCTTCCCACTGTCCGGCTCTCTCCCCATAGCCCTGTCTCAATACTAAACTACTCCCATTGCCCCTCTCTCCCCATAGCCCTGTGTCATTCCCAAACTAATCCGACTGCCCTGCTCTCTCCCCATAGCCCTGTATCAGTCCCAAACTAAGCCCACTGCCCCACTCCCTCTCCATAGCCTTGTATCCATCCCAAACAAATCCCACTGCCCCGCTCTCCCCATCGCGCTGAATCAATCCCAAACAAATCCCAGTGTCCCACTCTCTCCCCATAGCCCTGTATCAATCCCAAACTAGTCCCACTGCCCCGCTCTCTCCCCATAGCCCTGTATCAATCCCAAACTAGTCCCACTGCCCCACTCTCTCCACATAGCCCTGTATCAACCCCAAACTCATTCCACTGCTCTGCTGTCTCCCCATAGCCCTGTATCAATCCCCAAACTAATCGCACTGCCCCGGTCTCTCCCCATAGCTCTGTATCAATGCCGAAACTCTTCCCACTGTCCGGCTCTCTCCCCATAGCCCTGTCTCAATCCTAAACTACTCCCATTGCCTCTCTCTCCCCATAGCCCTGTGTCAATCCCAAACTAATCCGACTGCCCTGCTCTCTCCCCATAGCCCTGTATCAGTCCCAAACTAAGCCCACTGCGCCACTCCCTCTCCATAGCCTTGTATCCATCCTAAACAAATCCCACTGCCCCGCTCTCCCCATCGCGCTGAATCAATCCCAAACAAATCCCAGTGTCCCACTCTCTCCCCATAGCCCTGTATCAATCCCAAACTAGTCCCACTGCCCCGCTCTCTCCCCATAGCCCTGTATCAACCCAAAACTAATGCCACTGCTCTGATGTCTCCCCATAGCCCTGTATCAATCCCCAAACTAATCGCACTGCCCCGGTCTCTCCCCATAGTCCTGTATCAATGCCGACACTCTTCCCACTGCCCCGCTCTCTCCCCATAGCCCTGTATCAATCCTAACTCATCCCACTGTCCGGCTCTCTCCCCGTAGTCCTGTATCAATCCCAAACTAATCCCAATGCCCCACTCTCCCCCATAGTCCTCTATCAATCCTAACTCGTCCCACTGCCCTGCTCTCTCCCCATAGCCCTGTATCAACCCCAAACTAATCCCACTGCCGCACTCTCTCCCCATTGCCCTGTATCAATCCCCAAACTGTTCCCACTGCCCCGCTCTCTCCCCATAACCCTGTATCAATCCCAAAATAATCCGACTGCCCTTCTCACTCCCCATGGCACTGTATCAATCCCAAACTGGTCAACTGTGCCGCTCTCTCACCATAGCCCTGTATCCATCCCAACCAATCCCGCTCTCCCGCTCTCTCCACATAGCCCTGTATCAATCTCAAACTAGTCCCACTACGCCGCTCCCTCCCCATAGCCCTGTATCACTCACAAACTAATCCCACAGCCCTGCTCTCTCCCCATAGCCCTGTATCAATCCCAAACTAGTCCCACTGCCCCGATCTCTCCCCATAGCCCTGTACCAATCCCAGTCTACTCACACTGACCCACTCCCTATCCATAGCCCTTTATCAATCTGAAATTAATGCCACTGCCCCGATCTCTCCCCATAGCCCTTTATCAATCCTAAACTAGTGCCACTATCCCGATGTCTCTCCCCATAGCCCTGTATCAATCCCAAACTAATCCCACTGCCGCGCTCTCTCCCCATAGCCCTGTATCAATCCCAAACTAATCCCACTGCCCCGCTCCCTCCCCATAGCCCTGTATGAATCCCAAAATAATCCAACTGCCCTTCTCACTCACCGTAGCCCTGTATCAATCCCAAAATAGGTCCAATGTCCCACTCACTCCCCATTGCCCTGTATCAATCCCAAACTAATCCCACTGCCCTGCTCTCTTCCCATAGCCCTGTATCAATCACAAACTAATCCCACTGTCCCACTCTCTCCCCATAGCCCAGTATTCATCCCAAACTAATCCCACTGCCCCACTTGCCCTCCATAGCCCTGTATCATTCCCAAACTAATCCCACTGCCCCGCTCTCTCCGCATAGCCCTGTATCATTCCCAAACAAATCCCAATGCATCACTCACTCCCCATAGCCCTGTATCAATCCCAAACTAATCCCACTGACCCGCTCTCTTCCCATAGCCCTGTATCAATCCCAAACTAATCCCACTGCCCCGCTCACTACCCATAGCCCTGTATTAATCCCAAAATAATATGATTGCCGTTCTCACTCCCCATAGCCCTGTATCAATCCTCATCTACTCCCACTGCCCCGCTCTCACCCCATAGCCCTGTATCAATCCCAAAATAAACCAACTGCCCTTCTCACGTCCCATAGCCCTGTATCAATCCCAAACTAGTCCCCCTGCGCTGCTCTCTCCCCATAGCCCTGTATCAATCCCAAACTAATCCCATTGACCCGCTCTCTCCCCATAGCCCTGTATCAAACCCAAACTAATCCCACTGCCGCACTCCCTCTTTTCGCCCTGTAGCAATCCCAAATTAATCCCACTGCCCCGCTCTCTCCCCAAAGCCCTGTATCAATCCCAAACTAATCCCACTGCCCTGCTCTCTCCCCATAGCCCTGTCTCAATCACAAACTATTCCAACTGCTCTACTGTCTCCCCATAGCCCTGTGTCAATCCCCAAACTAATCCCACTGCCCCGCTCTCTCCCCATAGCCCTGTATCAATCCCAAACTAATCCCACTGCCCTGCTCTCTCCCCATAGCCCTGTCTCAATCACAAACTATTCCAACTGCTCTACTGTCTCCCCATAGCCCTGTGTCAATCCCCAAACTAATCCCACTGCCCCGCTCTCTCCCCATAACCCTGTATCAATCCCAAACAGATCCCACTGCCCCGCTCTCTCCCCGTAGCCCTTTATCAATCCCACGCTAATCCCACTGCCCCACTCTATCCCCATACCTGTATTAATCCCCTAACTATTCCCACTGCTCCGCTCTCCCCATAGCCCTGTATCAATCCCAAACTAATCCCACTGCTCTGCTGTCTCCCCATAGCCCTGTGTCAATCCCCAAACTAATACCACTGCCCCGCTCTCTCCCCATAGCCCTGTATCAATCCCAATCTAATCCCACTGCCCTGCTCTATCCCCATAGCCCTGTATCAATCCCAAACTAGTCCCACAAATGCCCTCTATCACCATAGCCATGTATCAATCCAAAACTAATCCCACTTCTGCACTCCCTCTTTTTGCCCTGTGTCAATCCCAAACTAATCCCACTGCGCCGCTCGCTCCCCATAGCCCTGTATCTATCGCAAACTAGTACTACTGCCCCGTTATCTCCCCATAGCCCTGTTTCAATCCCAAAATAATACGACTGCACTTGTCCCACCACATAACCCTGTATCAATCCCAAATTAATCCCACTGCCCCGCTCTCTCCCCAAAGCCCTGTATCAATCCCAAACTAATCCCACTGCCCTGCTCTATCCCCATAGCCCTGTATCAATCCCAAACTAGTCCCACTAATGCCCTCTATCACCATAGCCATGTATCAATCCCAAACTAATCCCACTTCTGCACTCCCTCTTTTTGCCCTCTGTCAATCCCAAACTAATCCCACGGCCCTGCTCTCTCCCCATAGCCCTGTATCAATCACAAACTAATCCCACTGCTGTGCTCTCTCCCCATAGCCCTGTATCAATCCCAAACAAGTCTCACTGCCCCGATCTCTCCCCATAGCACTGAATCAATCCCAAACTAATCCCACTGCTCCACTCCCTCACCATAGAACTGTATCAATGCCACACTAACCCCACTGCCCCGCTCTCTCCCCATAGCCCTCTATCAATCCCAAAATAATCCCACTGCCCTTCTCACTCCCCATAACCCTGTATCAATCCCAAATAAATCCGACTGCCCCGCTCTCTCCCCAAAGCCCTGTTTCAATCCCTAACTAATCCCACTGCCCCACTCCCTCCCCATAGCCCTGTATCAATCCCAAACTAGTCCCACTAACGCCCTCTCTCACCATAGCCCTGTATCAATCCCAAACTAATCCCACTGCCGCACTCACTCTTTTTGCCCTGTATCAATCCCAAATTAATCCCACTGCCCATCTCTCTCCCCATAGCCCTGTATCTATCCCAAAATAATCCGACTGCCCTTCTCACTCCCGATAGCCCTGGATCAATCCCAAACTAGTCCCACTGCCCCGCTCTCCCCATTGCTCTGTATCATTCCCAAAGTAATCACGCTGCACCGCTCTCCACACATAGCACTGTATCAATCCTAAAGTAATCCCACTGCACCACTCTCTCTCCACAGCCTTGTATCCATCCCAAACTAAGCCCACTGCCCCACTCTCCCCCCATAGCCCTGTATCAATCCCAAACAAATCCCACTGCCCCGCTCTCCCCATAGCCCTGTATCAATCCCAAATTGGCCCCACTTCCCCGCTCTCTCCAGATAGCCCTGTATCAATCCCAAAGTAATCCCACTGCCCCGCTCTCTCCCCATAGCCCTGTATCTATCCCAAACTTATCCCACTGCCCCGTTATCTCCCCATAGCCGTGTCAATCCCAAACTAGTCCCACTGCCCCGCTCACTCCCCATAGCCCTGTATCTATCCCAAACTTAACCCACTGCCCCGTTATCTCCCCATAGCCCTGTGTCAATCCCAAACTAATGCCACTGCCGCGATCTCTCCCCATATCCCTGTAGCAATCCCAAACTAATCCCAGTGTCCCGCTCTCCCCATAGCCCTTTATCAATCCTATACTACTCGCACGGCCCCGCTCTCTCCCCATAGCACTGTATCAATCCCAAACTAATCCAACTGCCCCGCTCTCTCCCCATAGCCCTGTATCAACCCCAAATAATTCCCACTGCTATGCTGTCTCCCCATAGCCGTGTATCAATCCCCAAACTAATCCCACTGCTATCCTGTCTCCCCATAGCCCTGTATCAATCCCCATTCTAATCCTACTGCCCCGGTCTCTCCCCATAGCCCTGTATCAATCCCAAACTAATCACACAGCCCCGCTCTCTCCCCATAGCCCTGTATCAATCCCAAATTGGCCCCACTTCCCCGCTCACTCCCCATAGCCCTGTATTAATCCCAAAATAATACGACTGCCCTTCTCACGCCCCATAGCCCTGTATCAATCCCAAACTGGTCACGCTGCGCCGCTCTCTCCCCATAGCCCTGTATCCATCCCAAAATAATACGACTGCCCTTCTCACTCCCCATAGCCCTGTATCAATCCTCATCTACACCCTCTGCCCCGCTCTCACCCCATAGCCCTGTATCATTCCCAAAATAATCCGACTGCCCTTCTCACGCCCCATAGCCCTGTATCAATCCAAACTGGTCATGCTGCCCCACTCACTCTCCATAGTCCTGTATCAATACTAAACTAACCCCACTGCGCCGGCCTCTCCCCATAGCCCGGTATGATTCCCAAACTAATCCCACGGCCGCACTCCCTGTCCATATCACTGCATCAATCCCAAACTAATCCCACAGCCCCGATCTCTCCCCATAGCCCTGTATCAATCCCAAACTAGTCCCACTGCCCCGATCTCTCCCCGTAGCCCTGTATCAATCCCAAACTACTCACACTCACCCACTGCCTGTCCATAGCCCTGTATCAATCAGAAACAAATGTCACTGCCCCGCTCCCTCCCCATAGTCCTATATCAATCCCAAACTAATCCCACTGCCCTGCTCTCTACCCATAGCCCTGTATCAATCTCAAACTAGTCCCACTGCCCCGATCTCTCCCCATACCCCTGTATCAATCCCAAACTACTCACACTGACCCACTCCCTGTCCATAGCCCTGTATCAATCCCAAACTAATCCCACTGCCCCGCTCACTACCCATAGCCCTGTATTAATCCCAAAATAATATGATTGCCGTTCTCACTCCCCATAGCCCTGTATCAATCCTCATCTACTCCCACTGCCCCGCTCTCACCCCATAGCCCTGTATCAATCCCAAAATAAACCAACTGCCCTTCTCACGTCCCATAGCCCTGTATCAATCCCAAACTAGTCCCCCTGCGCTGCTCTCTCCCCATAGCCCTGTATCAATCCCAAACTAATCCCATTGACCCGCTCTCTCCCCATAGCCCTGTATCAAACACAAACTAATCCCACTGCCGCACTCCCTCTTTTCGCCCTGTAGCAATCCCAAATTAATCCCACTGCCCCGCTCTCTCCCCAAAGCCCTGTATCAATCCCAAACTAATCCCACTGCCCTGCTCTCTCCCCATAGCCCTGTCTCAATCACAAACTATTCCAACTGCTCTACTGTCTCCCCATAGCCCTGTGTCAATCCCCAAACTAATCCCACTGCCCCGCTCTCTCCCCATAGCCCTGTATCAATCCCAAACTAATCCCACTGCCCTGCTCTCTCCCCATAGCCCTGTCTCAATCACAAACTATTCCAACTGCTCTACTGTCTCCCCATAGCCCTGTGTCAATCCCCAAACTAATCCCACTGCCCCGCTCTCTCCCCATAACCCTGTATCAATCCCAAACAGATCCCACTGCCCCGCTCTCTCCCCGTAGCCCTTTATCAATCCCACGCTAATCCCACTGCCCCACTCTATCCCCATACCTGTATTAATCCCCTAACTATTCCCACTGCTCCGCTCTCCCCATAGCCCTGTATCAATCCCAAACTAATCCCACTGCTCTGCTGTCTCCCCATAGCCCTGTGTCAATCCCCAAACTAATACCACTGCCCCGCTCTCTCCCCATAGCCCTGTATCAATCCCAATCTAATCCCACTGCCCTGCTCTATCCCCATAGCCCTGTATCAATCCCAAACTAGTCCCACAAATGCCCTCTATCACCATAGCCATGTATCAATCCAAAACTAATCCCACTTCTGCACTCCCTCTTTTTGCCCTGTGTCAATCCCAAACTAATCCCACTGCGCCGCTCGCTCCCCATAGCCCTGTATCTATCGCAAACTAGTACTACTGCCCCGTTATCTCCCCATAGCCCTGTTTCAATCCCAAAATAATACGACTGCACTTGTCCCACCCCATAACCCTGTATCAATCCCAAATTAATCCCACTGCCCCGCTCTCTCCCCAAAGCCCTGTATCAATCCCAAACTAATCCCACTGTCCTGCTCTATCCCCATAGCCCTGTATCAATCCCAAACTAGTCCCACTAATGCCCTCTATCACCATAGCCATGTATCAATCCCAAACTAATCCCACTTCTGCACTCCCTCTTTTTGCCCTCTGTCAATCCCAAACTAATCCCACGGCCCTGCTCTCTCCCCATAGCCCTGTATCAATCACAAACTAATCCCACTGCTGTGCTCTCTCCCCATAGCCCTGTATCAATCCCAAACAAGTCTCACTGCCCCGATCTCTCCCCATAGCACTGAATCAATCCCAAACTAATCCCACTGCTCCACTCCCTCACCATAGAACTGTATCAATGCCACACTAACCCCACTGCCCCGCTCTCTCCCCATAGCCCTCTATCAATCCCAAAATAATCCCACTGCCCTTCTCACTCCCCATAACCCTGTATCAATCCCAAATAAATCCGACTGCCCCGCTCTCTCCCCAAAGCCCTGTTTCAATCCCTAACTAATCCCACTGCCCCACTCCCTCCCCATAGCCCTGTATCAATCCCAAACTAGTCCCACTAACGCCCTCTCTCACCATAGCCCTGTATCAATCCCAAACTAATCCCACTGCCGCACTCACTCTTTTTGCCCTGTATCAATCCCAAATTAATCCCACTGCCCATCTCTCTCCCCATAGCCCTGTATCTATCCCAAAATAATCCGACTGCCCTTCTCACTCCCGATAGCCCTGGATCAATCCCAAACTAGTCCCACTGCCCCGCTCTCCCCATTGCTCTGTATCATTCCCAAAGTAATCACGCTGCACCGCTCTCCACACATAGCACTGTATCAATCCTAAAGTAATCCCACTGCACCACTCTCTCTCCACAGCCTTGTATCCATCCCAAACTAAGCCCACTGCCCCACTCTCCCCCCATAGCCCTGTATCAATCCCAAACAAATCCCACTGCCCCGCTCTCCCCATAGCCCTGTATCAACCCCAAACTAATGCCACTGCTCTGCTGTCTCCCCATAGCCCTGTATCAATCTCCAAACTAATCGCACTGCCCCGGTCTCTCCCCATAGCCCTGTATCAATCCTAACTCATCCCACTGTCCGGCTCTCTCCCCATAGCCCTGTATCATTCTCAAACTTATCCCACTGCCTCTCACCCTCTCCAGAGCCCTGAATCAATCCCAAACTAATCCAACTGCCCCGCTCTCTCCCCATAGTCCTGTATCAACCCCAAATTAATCCCACTGCTATCCTGTGTCCCCATAGCCCTGTATCAATCCCCATTCTAATCCCACTGCCCCGGTCTCTCACCATAGCCCTGTATCAATCCCAAACTAATCCCACTGCCGCACTCACTCTTTTTGCCCTGTATCAATCCCAAATTAATCCCACTGCCCATCTCTCTCCCCATAGCCCTGTATCTATCCCAAAATAATCCGACTGCCCTTCTCACTCCCGATAGCCCTGGATCAATCCCAAACTAGTCCCACTGCCCCGCTCTCCCCATTGCTCTGTATCATTCCCAAAGTAATCACGCTGCACTGCTCTCCACACATAGCACTGTATCAATCCCAAAGTAATCCCACTGCCCCACTCTCTCTCCACAGCCTTGTATCCATCCCAAACTAAGCCCACTGCCCCACTCTCCCCCCATAGCCCTGTATCAATCCCAAACAAATCCCACTGCCCCGCTCTCCCCATAGCCCTGTATCAACCCCAAACTAATGCCACTGCTCTGCTGTCTCCCCATAGCCCTGTATCAATCTCCAAACTAATCGCACTGCCCCGGTCTCTCCCCATAGCCCTGTATCAATCCTAACTCATCCCACTGTCCGGCTCTCTCCCCATAGCCCTGTATCATTCTCAAACTTATCCCACTGCCTCTCACCCTCTCCAGAGCCCTGAATCAATCCCAAACTAATCCAACTGCCCCGCTCTCTCCCCATAGTCCTGTATCAACCCCAAATTAATCCCACTGCTATCCTGTGTCCCCATAGCCCTGTATCAATCCCCATTCTAATCCCACTGCCCCGGTCTCTCCCCATAGCCCTGTATCAATCCCAAACTAATCACACAGCCCCGCTCTCTCCCCATAGCACTGTATCAATCCCAAATTGGCCCCACTTCCCTGCTCTCTCCAGATAGCCCTGTATCAATCCCAAAGTAATCCCACTGCCCCGCTCTCTCCCCATAGCCCTGTATCTATCCCAAACTTATCCCACTGCCCCATTATCTCCCCATAGCCCTGTGTCAATCCCAAACTAGTCCCACTGCCCCGCTCACTCCCCATAGCCCTGTATCTATCCCAAACTTAACCCACTGCCCCGTTATCTCCCCATAGCCCTGTGTCAATCCCAAACTAATGCCACTGCCGCGATCTCTCCCCATATCCCTGTAGCAATCCCAAACTAATCCCAGTGTCGCGCTCTCCCCATAGCCCTTTATCAATCCTATACTACTCGCACGGCCCCGCTCTCTCCCCATAGCACTGTGTCAACCCCAAATTATTCCCATTGCTATCCTGTCTCCCCATAGCCCTGTATCAATCCCCAAACTAATCCCATTGCTATCCTGTCTCCCCATAGCCCTGTATCAATCCCCATTCTAATCCCACTGCCCCGGTCTCTCCCCATAGCACTGTATCAATCCCAAATTGGCCCCACTTCCCCGCTCTTTCCCCATTGCCCTGTATCAATCCCAAAGTAATCCCACTGCCCCGCTCTCTCCCCATTGCCCTGTATCAACCCCAAATTAATCCCACTGCTCTGCTGTCTCCCCATAGCCCTGTATCAATCCCCAAACTAATCCCACTGCCCCGCTCTCTCCCCATAGCCCTGTATCAATCCCAAACTAAAGCCACTGCCCCACTCTCTCCCCATTGCCCTGTATCAATCCCCAAACTGTTCCCGCCGCCCCGCTCTCTCCCCATAACCCTGTATCAATCCCAAAATAATCCGACTGCCCTTCTCACTCCCCATGGCCCGGTCTCAATCTGAAACTGGTCACACTGTGCCGCTCTCTCCCCATAGCCCTGTATCCATCCCAACTAATCCCGCTGTCCCGCTCTCTCCACATAGCCCTGTATCAATCTCAAACTAGTCCCACTGCCCCGATCTCTCCCCATAGCCCTGTATCAATCCCAATCTACTCACACTGACCCACTCCCTATCCATAGCCCTGTATCAATCCGAAACTAATGCCACTGCCCCGATCTCTAACCATAGCCCTGTAATAATCCTAAACTAGTGCCACTATCCCGATGTCTCTCCCCATAGCCCTGTATCAATCCCAAACTAATCACGCTGCCCCGCTCTCTCCGCATAGCCCTGTATCAATCTCAAACTAATCCCACTGCCCCGCTCCCTCTCCATAGCCCTGTATGAATCCCAAAATAATCCGACTGCCCTTCTCACTCACCATAGCCCTGTATCAATACCAAAATAGGTCCAATGTCCCGCACTCTCCCCATTGCCCTGTATCAATCCCAAACTAATTCCACTGCCGCACTCCCTACCCAAAGCCCAGTATTCATCCCAAACTAATCCCACTGCTCCACTTGCCCTCCATAGCCCTGTATCAATCCCAAACTAATCCCACTGCCCCGGCCGCTCCCCATAGCCCTGTATCATTTCCAAACTAATCCCAATGCATCAGTCCCTCCCCATAGCCCTGTATCAATCCCAAACTAGTCCCACTGCCCCGCTCTCTCCCCATAGCCCTGTATCAATCCCAAACTAATGCAACTTCCCTGCTCACTCCCCATAGCCCTGTATTAATCCCAAAATAATACGACTGCCCTTCTCACGCCCCATAGCCCTGTATCAATCCCAAACTGGTCACGCTGCGCCGCTCTCTCCCCATAGCCCTGTATCCATCCCAAAATAATACGACTGCCCTTCTCACTCCCCATAGCCCTGTATCAATCCTCATCTACACCCTCTGCCCCGCTCTCACCCCATAGCCCTGTATCATTCCCAAAATAATCCGACTGCCCTTCTCACGCCCCATAGCCCTGTATCAATCCCAAACTGGTCATGCTGCCCCACTCACTCTCCATAGTCCTGTATCAATACTAAACTAACCCCACTGCGCCGGCCTCTCCCCATAGCCCGGTATGATTCCCAAACTAATCCCACGGCCGCACTCCCTGTCCATATCACTGCATCAATCCCAAACTAATCCCACAGCCCCGATCTCTCCCCATAGCCCTGTATCAATCCCAAACTAGTCCCACTGCCCCGATCTCTCCCCGTAGCCCTGTATCAATCCCAAACTACTCACACTCACCCACTGCCTGTCCATAGCCCTGTATCAATCAGAAACAAATGTCACTGCCCCGCTCCCTCCCCATAGTCCTATATCAATCCCAAACTAATCCCACTGCCCTGCTCTCTACCCATAGCCCTGTATCAATCTCAAACTAGTCCCACTGCCCCGATCTCTCCCCATACCCCTGTATCAATCCCAAACTACTCACACTGACCCACTCCCTGTCCATAGCCCTGTATCAATCCCAAAATGTCACTGCCCCGATCCCTCCCCATAGCCCTGTATCAATCCCAAACTAATCCCACTGCCCGGCTCTCTCCCCATAGCCCTGTATCAATCCAAAACTACTCCCACTGCCACGCTCTCCCCATAGCCCTGTGTCAATCGCAAACTAATCCCACTGCCCTGCTCTCTCCCCATAGCCCTGTATCAGCCCCAAACTAAGCCCACTGCCGCACTCTCCCCCCATAGCCCAGTATCAATCCCAAACTAATCCCAATGCCCCACTCTCCCCCATAGCCCTGTATCAACCCTAACTCATCCCACTGTCCGGCTCTCTTCCCATAGTCCTGTATCATTCTCAAACTAAATCCACTGTCTCTCTCCCTCTCCATAGCCCTGTATAAATCCCAAACTAATCCCACTGCCCCGCTGACTACCAATAGACCTGTATCAATCCCAAATTAATCCCACTGCTCTGCTGTCTCCCCATAGCCCTGTATCAATCCCCAAACTAATCCCACTGCCCCGGTCTCTCCCCATAGCCCTGTATCAATCCCAAACTAATCCCACTGCCCCGCTCTCTCCCCATAGCCTTGTATCAATCCCAAACTAATCAGACTGCCCTTCTCACTTCCCATGGCCCTGTATTAATCCCAAACTGGTTTCACTGTGCCGCTCTCACCCCATAGCCCTGTTTCCATCCCAAACTAATCCCGCTGTCCCACTCTCTCCACATAGCCCTGTATCAATCCAAAACAAGTCCCTCTGGCCCACTCTCTCCCCATTGCCCTGCATCAATCCCAAACTAATCCCACTGCTGCACGCCCTCTTTTTGACTTGTATCAATCCCAAACTAATCCCACTGTCCCGCTCTCTCCCCACAGCCCTGCATCCATCCCAAACTAATCCCACTGCCCCACTCGCGCTCCATAGCCCTGTATCAATTCTAAACTAATCCACTGCCCCATTCCCTGTCCATAGCCCTGTATCAATACCAAACTACTCCCACTGACTCACTCCCTGTCCATAGCCCTGTATCAATCCCAAATTGGCCCCACTTCCCCGCTCTCTCCCCATAGCCCTGTATCAATCCCAAATTAATCCCGCTGCCCCGCTGTCTCCCCATAGCCCTGTATCTATCCCAAACTTATCCCACTGCCCCGTTATCTCCCCATAGCCTTGTGTCAATCCCAAACTAGTCCCACTGCCCCGCTCCATCCCATAGCCCTGTATCTATCCCAAACTTATCCCACTGCTCCGTTATCTCCCCATAGCCCTGTGTCAATCCCAAACGAATGCCACTGCTACGATCTCTCCCCATAACCCTGTATCAATCCCAAACTAATCCCAGTGTCCCGCTCTCTCCCCATAGCCCTTTATCAATCCTAAACTACTCGCATGGCCCCGATCTCTCCCCATAGCCCGGTATCAGTCCTGAACAAATCCAACTGCCCCGCTCTCTCCACATAGCCCTGTATCAATCCCAAACTAATCGAACTGCCCCACTCTATCCCCATAGCCCTGTATCAACTCCAAATTAATCCCACTGCTTTGCTGTCTCCCCATAGCCCTGTATCAATCCCCAAACTAATCCCACTGCTGCACTCTCTCTCCATTGCCCTGTATCCATCCCAAAATAATCCGACTGACCTTCTCACGCCGCATAGCCCTGTATCAATCCCAAACTGGTCACGCTGCGCCGCTCTCTCCCCATAGCCCTGTATCCATCCCAAACTAATCCCACTGTCCCGCTCTCTCCCCATAGCCTTGTATGAATACCAAACTAATCCCACTGCCCCACTCACTCTCCATAGCCCTGTATCAATACTAAACTAGTGCCACTGCCCGATCCCACCCCATACCCCTGTATCAATCCTAAACTAGTCCCACTGCCCCGATCTCTCCCCATAGACCTATATCAATCCTAAACTACTCCCACTGCCCTGCTCTCCCCATAGCCCTGTGTCAATCCCAAACTAATCCCACTGCCCTGCTCTCTCCGCATAGCCCTGTATCAGTCCCAAACTAAGCCCACTGCCCCATTCTCTCCCCATAGCCCTGTATCAATCCCAAACTAGTCCCACTGCCCCACTCTCTCCACATAGCCCTGTATCAACCCCAAACTCATTCCACTGCTCTGCTGTCTCCCCATAGCCCTGTATCAATCCCCAAACTAATCGCACTGCCCCGGTCTCTCCCCATAGCTCTGTATCAATGCCGAAACTCTTCCCACTGTCCGGCTCTCTCCCCATAGCCCTGTCTCAATACTAAACTACTCCCATTGCCCCTCTCTCCCCATAGCCCTGTGTCATTCCCAAACTAATCCGACTGCCCTGCTCTCTCCCCATAGCCCTGTATCAGTCCCAAACTAAGCCCACTGCCCCACTCCCTCTCCATAGCCTTGTATCCATCCCAAACAAATCCCACTGCCCCGCTCTCCCCATCGCGCTGAATCAATCCCAAACAAATCCCAGTGTCCCACTCTCTCCCCATAGCCCTGTATCAATCCCAAACTAGTCCCACTGCCCCGCTCTCTCCCCATAGCCCTGTATCAATCCCAAACTAGTCCCACTGCCCCACTCTCTCCACATAGCCCTGTATCAACCCCAAACTCATTCCACTGCTCTGCTGTCTCCCCATAGCCCTGTATCAATCCCCAAACTAATCGCACTGCCCCGGTCTCTCCCCATAGCTCTGTATCAATGCCGAAACTCTTCCCACTGTCCGGCTCTCTCCCCATAGCCCTGTCTCAATCCTAAACTACTCCCATTGCCTCTCTCTCCCCATAGCCCTGTGTCAATCCCAAACTAATCCGACTGCCCTGCTCTCTCCCCATAGCCCTGTATCAGTCCCAAACTAAGCCCACTGCGCCACTCCCTCTCCATAGCCTTGTATCCATCCTAAACAAATCCCACTGCCCCGCTCTCCCCATCGCGCTGAATCAATCCCAAACAAATCCCAGTGTCCCACTCTCTCCCCATAGCCCTGTATCAATCCCAAACTAGTCCCACTGCCCCGCTCTCTCCCCATAGCCCTGTATCAACCCAAAACTAATGCCACTGCTCTGATGTCTCCCCATAGCCCTGTATCAATCCCCAAACTAATCGCACTGCCCCGGTCTCTCCCCATAGTCCTGTATCAATGCCGACACTCTTCCCACTGCCCCGCTCTCTCCCCATAGCCCTGTATCAATCCTAACTCATCCCACTGTCCGGCTCTCTCCCCGTAGTCCTGTATCAATCCCAAACTAATCCCAATGCCCCACTCTCCCCCATAGTCCTCTATCAATCCTAACTCGTCCCACTGCCCTGCTCTCTCCCCATAGCCCTGTATCAACCCCAAACTAATCCCACTGCCGCACTCTCTCCCCATTGCCCTGTATCAATCCCCAAACTGTTCCCACTGCCCCGCTCTCTCCCCATAACCCTGTATCAATCCCAAAATAATCCGACTGCCCTTCTCACTCCCCATGGCACTGTATCAATCCCAAACTGGTCAACTGTGCCGCTCTCTCACCATAGCCCTGTATCCATCCCAACCAATCCCGCTCTCCCGCTCTCTCCACATAGCCCTGTATCAATCTCAAACTAGTCCCACTACGCCGCTCCCTCCCCATAGCCCTGTATCACTCACAAACTAATCCCACAGCCCTGCTCTCTCCCCATAGCCCTGTATCAATCCCAAACTAGTCCCACTGCCCCGATCTCTCCCCATAGCCCTGTACCAATCCCAGTCTACTCACACTGACCCACTCCCTATCCATAGCCCTTTATCAATCTGAAATTAATGCCACTGCCCCGATCTCTCCCCATAGCCCTTTATCAATCCTAAACTAGTGCCACTATCCCGATGTCTCTCCCCATAGCCCTGTATCAATCCCAAACTAATCCCACTGCCGCGCTCTCTCCCCATAGCCCTGTATCAATCCCAAACTAATCCCACTGCCCCGCTCCCTCCCCATAGCCCTGTATGAATCCCAAAATAATCCAACTGCCCTTCTCACTCACCGTAGCCCTGTATCAATCCCAAAATAGGTCCAATGTCCCACTCACTCCCCATTGCCCTGTATCAATCCCAAACTAATCCCACTGCCCTGCTCTCTTCCCATAGCCCTGTATCAATCACAAACTAATCCCACTGTCCCACTCTCTCCCCATAGCCCAGTATTCATCCCAAACTAATCCCACTGCCCCACTTGCCCTCCATAGCCCTGTATCATTCCCAAACTAATCCCACTGCCCCGCTCTCTCCGCATAGCCCTGTATCATTCCCAAACAAATCCCAATGCATCACTCACTCCCCATAGCCCTGTATCAATCCCAAACTAATCCCACTGACCCGCTCTCTTCCCATAGCCCTGTATCAATCCCAAACTAATCCCACTGCCCCGCTCACTACCCATAGCCCTGTATTAATCCCAAAATAATATGATTGCCGTTCTCACTCCCCATAGCCCTGTATCAATCCTCATCTACTCCCACTGCCCCGCTCTCACCCCATAGCCCTGTATCAATCCCAAAATAAACCAACTGCCCTTCTCACGTCCCATAGCCCTGTATCAATCCCAAACTAGTCCCCCTGCGCTGCTCTCTCCCCATAGCCCTGTATCAATCCCAAACTAATCCCATTGACCCGCTCTCTCCCCATAGCCCTGTATCAAACCCAAACTAATCCCACTGCCGCACTCCCTCTTTTCGCCCTGTAGCAATCCCAAATTAATCCCACTGCCCCGCTCTCTCCCCAAAGCCCTGTATCAATCCCAAACTAATCCCACTGCCCTGCTCTCTCCCCATAGCCCTGTCTCAATCACAAACTATTCCAACTGCTCTACTGTCTCCCCATAGCCCTGTGTCAATCCCCAAACTAATCCCACTGCCCCGCTCTCTCCCCATAGCCCTGTATCAATCCCAAACTAATCCCACTGCCCTGCTCTCTCCCCATAGCCCTGTCTCAATCACAAACTATTCCAACTGCTCTACTGTCTCCCCATAGCCCTGTGTCAATCCCCAAACTAATCCCACTGCCCCGCTCTCTCCCCATAACCCTGTATCAATCCCAAACAGATCCCACTGCCCCGCTCTCTCCCCGTAGCCCTTTATCAATCCCACGCTAATCCCACTGCCCCACTCTATCCCCATACCTGTATTAATCCCCTAACTATTCCCACTGCTCCGCTCTCCCCATAGCCCTGTATCAATCCCAAACTAATCCCACTGCTCTGCTGTCTCCCCATAGCCCTGTGTCAATCCCCAAACTAATACCACTGCCCCGCTCTCTCCCCATAGCCCTGTATCAATCCCAATCTAATCCCACTGCCCTGCTCTATCCCCATAGCCCTGTATCAATCCCAAACTAGTCCCACAAATGCCCTCTATCACCATAGCCATGTATCAATCCAAAACTAATCCCACTTCTGCACTCCCTCTTTTTGCCCTGTGTCAATCCCAAACTAATCCCACTGCGCCGCTCGCTCCCCATAGCCCTGTATCTATCGCAAACTAGTACTACTGCCCCGTTATCTCCCCATAGCCCTGTTTCAATCCCAAAATAATACGACTGCACTTGTCCCACCACATAACCCTGTATCAATCCCAAATTAATCCCACTGCCCCGCTCTCTCCCCAAAGCCCTGTATCAATCCCAAACTAATCCCACTGCCCTGCTCTATCCCCATAGCCCTGTATCAATCCCAAACTAGTCCCACTAATGCCCTCTATCACCATAGCCATGTATCAATCCCAAACTAATCCCACTTCTGCACTCCCTCTTTTTGCCCTCTGTCAATCCCAAACTAATCCCACGGCCCTGCTCTCTCCCCATAGCCCTGTATCAATCACAAACTAATCCCACTGCTGTGCTCTCTCCCCATAGCCCTGTATCAATCCCAAACAAGTCTCACTGCCCCGATCTCTCCCCATAGCACTGAATCAATCCCAAACTAATCCCACTGCTCCACTCCCTCACCATAGAACTGTATCAATGCCACACTAACCCCACTGCCCCGCTCTCTCCCCATAGCCCTCTATCAATCCCAAAATAATCCCACTGCCCTTCTCACTCCCCATAACCCTGTATCAATCCCAAATAAATCCGACTGCCCCGCTCTCTCCCCAAAGCCCTGTTTCAATCCCTAACTAATCCCACTGCCCCACTCCCTCCCCATAGCCCTGTATCAATCCCAAACTAGTCCCACTAACGCCCTCTCTCACCATAGCCCTGTATCAATCCCAAACTAATCCCACTGCCGCACTCACTCTTTTTGCCCTGTATCAATCCCAAATTAATCCCACTGCCCATCTCTCTCCCCATAGCCCTGTATCTATCCCAAAATAATCCGACTGCCCTTCTCACTCCCGATAGCCCTGGATCAATCCCAAACTAGTCCCACTGCCCCGCTCTCCCCATTGCTCTGTATCATTCCCAAAGTAATCACGCTGCACCGCTCTCCACACATAGCACTGTATCAATCCTAAAGTAATCCCACTGCACCACTCTCTCTCCACAGCCTTGTATCCATCCCAAACTAAGCCCACTGCCCCACTCTCCCCCCATAGCCCTGTATCAATCCCAAACAAATCCCACTGCCCCGCTCTCCCCATAGCCCTGTATCAATCCCAAATTGGCCCCACTTCCCCGCTCTCTCCAGATAGCCCTGTATCAATCCCAAAGTAATCCCACTGCCCCGCTCTCTCCCCATAGCCCTGTATCTATCCCAAACTTATCCCACTGCCCCGTTATCTCCCCATAGCCGTGTCAATCCCAAACTAGTCCCACTGCCCCGCTCACTCCCCATAGCCCTGTATCTATCCCAAACTTAACCCACTGCCCCGTTATCTCCCCATAGCCCTGTGTCAATCCCAAACTAATGCCACTGCCGCGATCTCTCCCCATAT
This sequence comes from Cetorhinus maximus, assembly GCF_964194155.1. Taxonomy (NCBI): domain Eukaryota; kingdom Metazoa; phylum Chordata; class Chondrichthyes; order Lamniformes; family Cetorhinidae; genus Cetorhinus; species Cetorhinus maximus. Next base: position 31,863 of record NW_027597567.1, read on the forward strand.
CCCTGTAGCAATCCCAAACTAATCCCAGTGTCCCGCTCTCCCCATAGCCCTTTATCAATCCTATACTACTCGCACGGCCCCGCTCTCTCCCCATAGCACTGTATCAATCCCAAACTAATCCAACTGCCCCGCTCTCTCCCCATAGCCCTGTATCAACCCCAAATAATTCCCACTGCTATGCTGTCTCCCCATAGCCGTGTATCAATCCCCAAACTAATCCCACTGCTATCCTGTCTCCCCATAGCCCTGTATCAATCCCCATTCTAATCCTACTGCCCCGGTCTCTCCCCATAGCCCTGTATCAATCCCAAACTAATCACACAGCCCCGCTCTCTCCCCATAGCCCTGTATCAATCCCAAATTGGCCCCACTTCCCCGCTCACTCCCCATAGCCCTGTATTAATCCCAAAATAATACGACTGCCCTTCTCACGCCCCATAGCCCTGTATCAATCCCAAACTGGTCACGCTGCGCCGCTCTCTCCCCATAGCCCTGTATCCATCCCAAAATAATACGACTGCCCTTCTCACTCCCCATAGCCCTGTATCAATCCTCATCTACACCCTCTGCCCCGCTCTCACCCCATAGCCCTGTATCATTCCCAAAATAATCCGACTGCCCTTCTCACGCCCCATAGCCCTGTATCAATCCAAACTGGTCATGCTGCCCCACTCACTCTCCATAGTCCTGTATCAATACTAAACTAACCCCACTGCGCCGGCCTCTCCCCATAGCCCGGTATGATTCCCAAACTAATCCCACGGCCGCACTCCCTGTCCATATCACTGCATCAATCCCAAACTAATCCCACAGCCCCGATCTCTCCCCATAGCCCTGTATCAATCCCAAACTAGTCCCACTGCCCCGATCTCTCCCCGTAGCCCTGTATCAATCCCAAACTACTCACACTCACCCACTGCCTGTCCATAGCCCTGTATCAATCAGAAACAAATGTCACTGCCCCGCTCCCTCCCCATAGTCCTATATCAATCCCAAACTAATCCCACTGCCCTGCTCTCTACCCATAGCCCTGTATCAATCTCAAACTAGTCCCACTGCCCCGATCTCTCCCCATACCCCTGTATCAATCCCAAACTACTCACACTGACCCACTCCCTGTCCATAGCCCTGTATCAATCCCAAACTAATCCCACTGCCCCGCTCACTACCCATAGCCCTGTATTAATCCCAAAATAATATGATTGCCGTTCTCACTCCCCATAGCCCTGTATCAATCCTCATCTACTCCCACTGCCCCGCTCTCACCCCATAGCCCTGTATCAATCCCAAAATAAACCAACTGCCCTTCTCACGTCCCATAGCCCTGTATCAATCCCAAACTAGTCCCCCTGCGCTGCTCTCTCCCCATAGCCCTGTATCAATCCCAAACTAATCCCATTGACCCGCTCTCTCCCCATAGCCCTGTATCAAACCCAAACTAATCCCACTGCCGCACTCCCTCTTTTCGCCCTGTAGCAATCCCAAATTAATCCCACTGCCCCGCTCTCTCCCCAAAGCCCTGTATCAATCCCAAACTAATCCCACTGCCCTGCTCTCTCCCCATAGCCCTGTCTCAATCACAAACTATTCCAACTGCTCTACTGTCTCCCCATAGCCCTGTGTCAATCCCCAAACTAATCCCACTGCCCCGCTCTCTCCCCATAGCCCTGTATCAATCCCAAACTAATCCCACTGCCCTGCTCTCTCCCCATAGCCCTGTCTCAATCACAAACTATTCCAACTGCTCTACTGTCTCCCCATAGCCCTGTGTCAATCCCCAAACTAATCCCACTGCCCCGCTCTCTCCCCATAACCCTGTATCAATCCCAAACAGATCCCACTGCCCCGCTCTCTCCCCGTAGCCCTTTATCAATCCCACGCTAATCCCACTGCCCCACTCTATCCCCATACCTGTATTAATCCCCTAACTATTCCCACTGCTCCGCTCTCCCCATAGCCCTGTATCAATCCCAAACCAATCCCACTGCTCTGCTGTCTCCCCATAGCCCTGTGTCAATCCCCAAACTAATACCACTGCCCCGCTCTCTCCCCATAGCCCTGTATCAATCCCAATCTAATCCCACTGCCCTGCTCTATCCCCATAGCCCTGTATCAATCCCAAACTAGTCCCACAAATGCCCTCTATCACCATAGCCATGTATCAATCCAAAACTAATCCCACTTCTGCACTCCCTCTTTTTGCCCTGTGTCAATCCCAAACTAATCCCACTGCGCCGCTCGCTCCCCATAGCCCTGTATCTATCGCAAACTAGTACTACTGCCCCGTTATCTCCCCATAGCCCTGTTTCAATCCCAAAATAATACGACTGCACTTGTCCCACCCCATAACCCTGTATCAATCCCAAATTAATCCCACTGCCCCGCTCTCTCCCCAAAGCCCTGTATCAATCCCAAACTAATCCCACTGCCCTGCTCTATCCCCATAGCCCTGTATCAATCCCAAACTAGTCCCACTAATGCCCTCTATCACCATAGCCATGTATCAATCCCAAACTAATCCCACTTCTGCACTCCCTCTTTTTGCCCTCTGTCAATCCCAAACTAATCCCACGGCCCTGCTCTCTCCCCATAGCCCTGTATCAATCACAAACTAATCCCACTGCTGTGCTCTCTCCCCATAGCCCTGTATCAATCCCAAACAAGTCTCACTGCCCCGATCTCTCCCCATAGCACTGAATCAATCCCAAACTAATCCCACTGCTCCACTCCCTCACCATAGAACTGTATCAATGCCACACTAACCCCACTGCCCCGCTCTCTCCCCATAGCCCTCTATCAATCCCAAAATAATCCCACTGCCCTTCTCACTCCCCATAACCCTGTATCAATCCCAAATAAATCCGACTGCCCCGCTCTCTCCCCAAAGCCCTGTTTCAATCCCTAACTAATCCCACTGCCCCACTCCCTCCCCATAGCCCTGTATCAATCCCAAACTAGTCCCACTAACGCCCTCTCTCACCATAGCCCTGTATCAATCCCAAACTAATCCCACTGCCGCACTCACTCTTTTTGCCCTGTATCAATCCCAAATTAATCCCACTGCCCATCTCTCTCCCCATAGCCCTGTATCTATCCCAAAATAATCCGACTGCCCTTCTCACTCCCGATAGCCCTGGATCAATCCCAAACTAGTCCCACTGCCCCGCTCTCCCCATTGCTCTGTATCATTCCCAAAGTAATCACGCTGCACCGCTCTCCACACATAGCACTGTATCAATCCTAAAGTAATCCCACTGCACCACTCTCTCTCCACAGCCTTGTATCCATCCCAAACTAAGCCCACTGCCCCACTCTCCCCCCATAGCCCTGTATCAATCCCAAACAAATCCCACTGCCCCGCTCTCCCCATAGCCCTGTATCAACCCCAAACTAATCACACAGCCCCGCTCTCTCCCCATAGCACTGTATCAATCCCAAATTGGCCCCACTTCCCCGCTCTCTCCAGATAGCCCTGTATCAATCCCAAAGTAATCCCACTGCCCCGCTCTCTCCCCATAGCCCTGTATCTATCCCAAACTTATCCCACTGCCCCGTTATCTCCCCATAGCCGTGTCAATCCCAAACTAGTCCCACTGCCCCGCTCACTCCCCATAGCCCTGTATCTATCCCAAACTTAACCCACTGCCCCGTTATCTCCCCATAGCCCTGTGTCAATCCCAAACTAATGCCACTGCCGCGATCTCTCCCCATATCCCTGTAGCAATCCCAAACTAATCCCAGTGTCCCGCTCTCCCCATAGCCCTTTATCAATCCTATACTACTCGCACGGCCCCGCTCTCTCCCCATAGCACTGTATCAATCCCAAACTAATCCAACTGCCCCGCTCTCTCCCCATAGCCCTGTATCAACCCCAAATAATTCCCACTGCTATGCTGTCTCCCCATAGCCGTGTATCAATCCCCAAACTAATCCCACTGCTATCCTGTCTCCCCATAGCCCTGTATCAATCCCCATTCTAATCCTACTGCCCCGGTCTCTCCCCATAGCCCTGTATCAATCCCAAACTAATCACACAGCCCCGCTCTCTCCCCATAGCCCTGTATCAATCCCAAATTGGCCCCACTTCCCCGCTCACTCCCCATAGCCCTGTATTAATCCCAAAATAATACGACTGCCCTTCTCACGCCCCATAGCCCTGTATCAATCCCAAACTGGTCACGCTGCGCCGCTCTCTCCCCATAGCCCTGTATCCATCCCAAAATAATACGACTGCCCTTCTCACTCCCCATAGCCCTGTATCAATCCTCATCTACACCCTCTGCCCCGCTCTCACCCCATAGCCCTGTATCATTCCCAAAATAATCCGACTGCCCTTCTCACGCCCCATAGCCCTGTATCAATCCAAACTGGTCATGCTGCCCCACTCACTCTCCATAGTCCTGTATCAATACTAAACTAACCCCACTGCGCCGGCCTCTCCCCATAGCCCGGTATGATTCCCAAACTAATCCCACGGCCGCACTCCCTGTCCATATCACTGCATCAATCCCAAACTAATCCCACAGCCCCGATCTCTCCCCATAGCCCTGTATCAATCCCAAACTAGTCCCACTGCCCCGATCTCTCCCCGTAGCCCTGTATCAATCCCAAACTACTCACACTCACCCACTGCCTGTCCATAGCCCTGTATCAATCAGAAACAAATGTCACTGCCCCGCTCCCTCCCCATAGTCCTATATCAATCCCAAACTAATCCCACTGCCCTGCTCTCTACCCATAGCCCTGTATCAATCTCAAACTAGTCCCACTGCCCCGATCTCTCCCCATACCCCTGTATCAATCCCAAACTACTCACACTGACCCACTCCCTGTCCATAGCCCTGTATCAATCCCAAAATGTCACTGCCCCGATCCCTCCCCATAGCCCTGTATCAATCCCAAACTAATCCCACTGCCCGGCTCTCTCCCCATAGCCCTGTATCAATCCTAAACTACTCCCACTGCCCCGCTCTCCCCATAGCCCTGTGTCAATCCCAAACTAATCCGACTGCCCTGCTCTCTCCCCATAGCCCAGTATCAATCCCAAACTAATCCCAATGCCCCACTCTCCCCCATAACCCTGTATCAACCCTAACTCATCCCACTGTCCGGCTCTCTTCCCATAGCCCTGTATCATTCTCAAACTAAATCCACTGTCTCTCTCCCTCTCCATAGCCCTGTATAAATCCCAAACTAATCCCACTGCCCCGCTGACTACCAATAGACCTGTATCAATCCCAAATTAATCCCACTGCTCTGCTGTCTCTCCATAGCCCTGTATCAATCCCCAAACTAATCCCACTGCCCCGGTCTCTCCCCATAGCCCTGTATCAATCCCAAACTAATCCCACTGCCCCGCTCTCTCCCCATAGCCCTGTATCAATCCCAAACTAATCCGACTGCCCTTCTCACTTCCCATGGCCCTATATCAATCCCAAACTGGTTTCACTGTGCCGCTCTCTCCCCATAGCCCTGTTTCCATCCCAAACTAATCCCGCTGTCCCACTCTCTCCACATAGCCCTGTATCAATCCAAAACAAGTCCCTCTGGCCCACTCTCTCCCCATTGCCCAGCATCAATCCCAAACTAATCCCACTGCTGCACTCCCTCTTTTTGACTTGTATCAATCCCAAACTAATCCCACGGCCGCACTCCCTGTCCATATCACTGCATCAATCCCAAACTAATCCCACAGCCACGCTCTCTCCCCATTGCCCTGTATCAACCCCAAATTAATCCCACTGCTCTGCTGTCTCCCCATAGCCCTGTATCAATCCCCAAACTAATCCCACTGCCCTGCTCTCTTCCCATAGCCCTGTATCAATCACAAACTAATCCCACTGTCCCACTCTCTCCCCATAGCCCAGTATAAATCCCAAACTAATCCCACTGCCCCACTTGCCCTCCATAGCCCTGTATCAATCCCAAACTAATCCCACTGCCCCGCTCTCTCCCCATAGCCCTGTATCATTCCCAAACTAATCCCAATGCCGCACTCCCTCCCCATAGCCCTGTATCAATCCCAAACTAATCCCACTGCCAAGCTCTCTCCCCATAGCCCTGTATCAATACTAAACTAATCCCATTGCCCCGCTCTCTCCCCATAGCCCTGTATCAATCCCAAACTAATCCCACTGCACTGCTGTCTCCCCACAGCCCTGTATCAATCCCCAAACTAATCCCACTGACCCGCTCTCTTCCCATAGCCCTGTATCAATCCCAACCTAATCCCACTGCCCCGCTCACTCCCAATAGCCCTGTATAAATCCCAAAATAATACGACTGCCCTTCTCACTCCCTATAGCCCTGTATCAATTCTCATCTACTCCCACTGCCCCGCTCTCACCCCATAGCCCTGTATCAATCCCAAAATAATCCGACTGCCCTTCTCACACCCCATAGCCCTGTATCAATCCCAAACTGGTTACGCAGCGCCGCTCTCTCCCCATAGCCCTGTATCCACCCCAAAATAATACGACTGCCCTTCTCACTCCCCATAGCCCTGTATCAATCCTCATCTACACCCTCTGCCCCGCTCTCACCCCATAGCTCTGTATTATTCCCAAAATAATCCGTCTGCCCTTCTCATGCCCCATAGCCCTGTATCAATCCCAAACTGGTCATGCTGCCCCACTCACTCTCCATAGTCCTGTATCAATACTAAACTAACCCCACTGCGCCGGCCTCTCCCCGTAGCCCGGTATGATTCCCAAACTAATCCCACGGCCGCACTCCCTGTCCATATCACTGCATCAATCCCAAACTAATCCCACAGCCCCGATCTCTCCCCATAACCCTGTATCAATCCCAAACTAGTCCCACTGCCCCGATCTCTCCCCGTAGCCCTGTATCAATCCCAAACTACTCACACTCACCCACTGCCTGTCCATAGCCCTGTATCAATCAGAAACAAATGTCACTGCCCCGCTCCCTCCCCATAGTCCTATATCAATCCCAAACTAATCCCACTGCCCTGCTCTCTACCCATAGCCCTGTATCAATCTCAAACTAGTCCCACTGCCCCGATCTCTCCCCATACCCCTGTATCAATCCCAAACTACTCACACTGACCCACTCCCTGTCCATAGCCCTGTATCAATCCCAAAATGTCACTGCCCCGATCCCTCCCCATAGCCCTGTATCAATCCCAAACTAATCCCACTGCCTGGCTCTCTCCCCATAGCCCTGTATCAATCCTAAACTACTCCCACTGCCCCGCTCTCCCCATAGCCCTGTGTCAATCCCAAACTAATCCGACTGCCCTGCTCTCTCCCCATAGCCCAGTATCAATCCCAAACTAATCCCAATGCCCCACTCTCCCCCATAACCCTGTATCAACCCTAACTCATCCCACTGTCCGGCTCTCTTCCCATAGCCCTGTATCATTCTCAAACTAAATCCACTGTCTCTCTCCCTCTCCATAGCCCTGTATAAATCCCAAACTAATCCCACTGCCCCGCTGACTACCAATAGACCTGTATCAATCCCAAATTAATCCCACTGCTCTGCTGTCTCCCCATAGCCCTGTATCAATCCCCAAACTAATCCCACTGCCCCGGTCTCTCCCCATAGCCCTGTATCAATCCCAAACTAATCCCACTGCCCCGCTCTCTCCCCATAGCCCTGTATCAATCCCAAACTAATCCGACTGCCCTTCTCACTTCCCATGGCCCTATATCAATCCCAAACTGGTTTCACTGTGCCGCTCTCTCCCCATAGCCCTGTTTCCATCCCAAACTAATCCCGCTGTCCCACTCTCTCCACATAGCCCTGTATCAATCCAAAACAAGTCCCTCTGGCCCACTCTCTCCCCATTGCCCAGCATCAATCCCAAACTAATCCCACTGCTGCACGCCCTCTTTTTGACTTGTATCAATCCCAAACTAATCCCACTGTCCCGCTCTCTCCCCACAGCCCTGCATCCATCCCAATCTAATCCCACTGCCCCACTCGCGCTCCATAGCCCTGTATCAATTCTAAACTAATCCACTGCCCCATTCCCTGTCCATAGCCCTGTATCAATACCAAACTGCTCCCACTGACTCACTCCCTGTCCATAGCCCTGTATCAATCCCAAATTGGACCCACTTCCCCGCTCTCTCCCCATAGCCCTGTATCAATCCCAAAGTAATCCCGCTGCCCCGCTCTCCCCATAGCCCTGTATCAACCCCAAACTAATGCCACTGCTCTGATGTCTCCCCATAGCCCTGTATCAATCTCCAAACTAATCGCACTGCCCCGGTCTCTCCCCATAGCTCTGTATCAATGCCGAAACTCTTCCCACTGCCCCACTCTCTCCCAAAGCCCTGTATCAATCCTAACTCATCCCACTGTCCGGCTCTCTCCCCATAGCCGTGTATCAATCCCAAACTAATCCCAATGCCCCACTCTCCCCCATAGCCCTGTATCAATCCTAACTCATCCCACTGTCCGGCTCTCTCCCCATAGCCCTGTATCATTCTCAAACTAATCCCACTGCCTCTCACCCTCTCCAGAGCCCTGAATCAATCCCAAACTAATCCAACTGCCCCGCTCTCTCCCCATAGTCCTGTATCAACCCCAAATTAATCCCACTGCTATCCTGTCTCCCCATAGCCATGTATCAATCCCCATTCTAATCCCACTGCCCCGGTCTCTCCCCATAGCCCTGTATCAATCCCAAACTAATCACACAGCCCCGCTCTCTCCCCATAGCACTGTATCAATCCCAAATTGGCCCCACTTCCCCGCTCTCTCCAGATAGCCCTGTATCAATCCCAAAGTAATCCCACTGCCCCGCTCACTCCCCATAGCCCTGTATCTATCCCAAACTTATCCCACTGCCCCGTTATCTCCCCATAGCCCTGTGTCAATCCCAAACTAGTCCCACTGCCCCGCTCCCTCCCCATAGCCCTGTATCTATCCCAAACTTAACCCACTGCCCCGTTATCTCCCCATAGCCCTGTGTCAATCCCAAACTAATGCCACTGCCGCGATCTCTCTCCATATCCCTGTAGCAATCCCAAACTAATCCCAGTGTCCCGCTCTCCCCATAGCCCTTTATCAATCCTATACTACTCGCACGGCCCCGCTCTCTCCCCATAGCACTGTATCAATCCCAAACTAATCCAACTGCCCCGCTCTCTCCCCATAGCCCTGTATCAACCCCAAATAATTCCCACTGCTATGCTGTCTCCCCATAGCCCTGTATCAATCCCCAAACTAATCCCACTGCTATCCTGTCTCCCCATAGCCCTGTATCAACCCCCATTCTAATCCCACTGCCCCGGTCTCTCCCCATAGCCCTGTATCAATCCCAAACTAATCACACAGCCACGCTCTCTCCCCACAGCATTGTATCAATCCCAAATTGGCCCCACTTCCCCGCTCTCTCCCCATTGCCCTGTATCAATCCCAAAGTAATCCCACTGCCCCGCGCTCTCCCCATTGCCCTGTATCAACCCCAAATTAATCCCACTGCTCTGCTGTCTCCCCATAGCCCTGTATCAATCCCCAAACTAATCCCACTGCCCTGCTCTCTTCCCATAGCCCTGTATCAATCACAAACTAATCCCACTGTCCCACTCTCTCCCCATAGCCCAGTATTCATCCCAAACTAATCCCACTGCCCCACTTGCCCTCCATAGCCCTGTATCAATCCCAAACTAATCCCACTGCCCCGCTCTCTCCCCATAGCCCTGTATCATTCCCAAACTAATCCCAATGCCGCACTCCCTCCCCATAGCCCTGTATCAATCCCAAACTAATCCCACTGCCAAGCTCTCTCCCCATAGCCCTGTATCAATACTAAACTAATCCCATTGCCCCGCTCTCTCCCCATAGCCCTGTATCAATCCCAAACTAATCCCACTGCACTGCTGTCTCCCCACAGCCCTGTATCAATCCCCAAACTAATCCCACTGACCCGCTCTCTTCCCATAGCCCTGTATCAATCCCAACCTAATCCCACTGCCCCGCTCACTCCCAATAGCCCTGTATAAATCCCAAAATAATACGACTGCCCTTCTCACTCCCTATAGCCCTGTATCAATTCTCATCTACTCCCACTGCCCCGCTCTCACCCCATAGCCCTGTATCAATCCCAAAATAATCCGACTGCCCTTCTCACACCCCATAGCCCTGTATCAATCCCAAACTGGTTACGCAGCGCCGCTCTCTCCCCATAGCCCTGTATCCACCCCAAAATAATACGACTGCCCTTCTCACTCCCCATAGCCCTGTATCAATCCTCATCTACACCCTCTGCCCCGCTCTCACCCCATAGCTCTGTATTATTCCCAAAATAATCCGTCTGCCCTTCTCACGCCCCATAGCCCTGTATCAATCCCAAACTGGTCATGCTGCCCCACTCACTCTCCATAGTCCTGTATCAATACTAAACTAACCCCACTGCGCCGGCCTCTCCCCGTAGCCCGGTATGATTCCCAAACTAATCCCACGGCCGCACTCCCTGTCCATATCACGGCATCAATCCCAAACTAATCCCACAGCCCCGATCTCTCCCTATAGCCCTGTACCAATCCCAAACTAGTCCCACTGCCCCGATCTCTCCCCGTAGCCCTGTATCAGTCCCAAACTACTCACACTCACCCACTGCCTGTCCATAGCCCTGTATCAATCAGAAACAAATGTCACTGCCCCGCTACCTCCCCATAGTCCTATTTCAATCCCAAACTAATCCCACTGACCTGCTCTCTACCCATAGCCCTGTATCAATCTCAAACTAGTCCCACTGCCCCGATCTCTCCCCATACCCCTGTATCAATCCCAAACTACTCACACTGACCCACTCCCTGTCCATAGCCCTGTACCAATCCCAAAATGTCACTGCCCCGATCCCTCCCCATAGACCTGTATCAATCCCAAACTAATCCCACTGCCCCGCTCTCTCCCCATAGCCTTGTATCAATCCCAAACTAATCCGACTGCCCTTCTCACTTCCCATGGCCCTGTATCAATCCCAAACTGGTTTCACTGTGCCGCTCTCTCCCCATAGCCCTGTTTCCATCCCAAACTAATCCCGCTGTCCCGCTCTCTCCACATAGCCCTGTATCAATCCAAAACAAGTCCCTCTGGCCCACTCTCTCCCCATTGCCCTGCATCAATCCCAAACTAATCCCACTGCTGCACTCCCTCTTTTTGACTTGTATCAATCCCAAACTAATCCCACTGTCCCACTCTCTCCCCACAGCCCTGCATCCATCCCAAACTAATCCCACTGCCCCACTCGCGCTCCATAGCCCTGTATCAATTCTAAACTAATCCACTGCCCCATTCCCTGTCCATAGCCCTGTATCAATACCAAACTACTCCCACTGACCCACTCCCTGTCCATAGCCCTGTATCAATCCCAAATTGGCCCCACTTCCCCGCTCTCTCCCCATAGCCCTGTATCAATCCCAAAGTAATCCCGCTGCCCCGCTCTCTCCCCATAGCCCTGTGTCAATCCCAAACTAGTCCCACTGCCCCGCTCCCTCCCCATAGCCCTGTATCTATCCCAAACTTATCCCACTGCTCCGTTATCTCCCCATAGCCCTGTGTCAATCCCAAACGAATGCCACTGCTACGATCTCTCCCCATATCCCTGTATCAATTCCAAACTAATCCCAGTGTCCCGCTCTCTCCCCATAGCCCTTTATCAATCCTAAACTACTCGCATGGCCCCGATCTCTCCCCATAGCCCTGTATCAGTCCTGAACTAATTCACCTGCCCCGCTCTCTCCACATAGCCCTGTATCAATCCCAAACTAATCGAACTGCCCCGATCTCTCCCCATAGCCCTGTATCAACTCCAAATTAATCCCACTGCTTTTCTGTCTCCCCATAGCCCTGTATCAATCCCCAAACTAATCCCACTGCCGCACTCTCTCTCCATTGCCCTGTATCCATCCCAAAGTAATCCGACTGCCCTTCTCACGCCGCATAGCCCTGTACCAATCCCAAACTGGTCACGCTGCGCCGCTCTCTCCCCATAGCCCTGTATCCATCCCAAACTAATCCCACTGCCCCACTTACTCTCCATAGCCCTGTATCAATACTAAATTAACCCTACTGCGCCGGCCTCTCCCCATAGCCCGGTATCATTCCCAAACTAATCCCACTGCCCCACCCCCTGTCCATAGCACTGCATCAATCCCAAACTAATCCCACAGCCCCTATCTCACCCCATAGCCCTGTATCAATCCCAAACTAGTTCCACTGCCCCGCTCCATCCCCATAGTCCTATATCAATCCCAAACTAATCCCAATGCCTCACTCACTCCCCATAGCCCTGTATCAATCCCAAACTAAACCCACTGCCAAGCTCTCTCCCCACATCCCTGTATCAATCCCCAAACTAATCCCACTGACCCGCTCTCTTCCCATAGCCCTGTATCAATCCCAAACTAATCCCACTGCCCCGCTCACTCTCCATAGCCCTGTATTAATCCCAAAATAATACGACTGCCGTTCTCACTCCCCATAGCCCTGTAGCAATCCTCATCTACTCCCACTGCCCCGCTCTCACCCCATAGCCCTGTATCCATCCCAAAATAATCCGACTGCCCTTCTCACGCCGCATAGCCCTGTATCAATCCCAAACTGGTCACATTGCGCCGCTCTCTCCCCATAGCCCGGTATCCATCCCAAACTAATCCCGCTGTCCCACTCTCTCCACATAGCCCTGTATCAATCTCAAACTAGTCCCACTGCCCCGCTCCCTCCCCATAGCCCTGTACCACTCACAAACTAATCCCACAGCCCTGCTCTCTCCCCATAGCCCTGTATCAATCCCAAACTAGTCCCACTGCCCCGATCTCTCCCCATAGCCCTCTATCAAACCCAATCTACTCACACTGACCCACTCCCTATCCAATGCCCTTTATCAATCTGAAATTAATGCCACTGCCCCGATCTCTCCCCATAGCGCTGTATCAATCCTAAACTAGTGCCACTATCCCGATGTCTCTCCCCATAGCCCTGTATCAATCCCAAACTAATCCCACTGCCGCGCTCTCTCCCCATAGCCCTGTATGAATCCCAGAATAATCCAACTGCCCTCCTCACTCACCATAACCCTGTATCAATCCCAAATTAGGTCCAATGTCCCACTCAGTCCCCATTGCCCTGTATCAATCCCAAACTAATCCCACTGCCCTGCTCTCTTCCCATAGCCCTGTATCAATCACAAACTAATCCCACTGTCCCACTCTCTCCCCATAGCCCAGTATTCATACCAAACTAATCTCACTGCCCCACTTGCCCTCCATAGCCCTGTATCAATCCCAAACTAATCCCACTGCCCCGCTCTCTCCCCATAGCCCTGTATCATTCCCAAACTAATCCCAATGCCGCACTCCCTCCCCATAGCCCTGTATCAATCCCAAACTAATCCCACTGCCCCGCTCTATCCCCAAAGCCCTGTATCAATCCTAAACTACTCCCACTGCCCCTCTCTCCCCATAGCGCTGTGTCAATCCCAAACTAATCCGACTGCCCTGCTCTCTCCCCATAGCCCTGTATCAGTCCCAAACTAAGCCCACTGCCCCACTCCCTCTCCAAAGCCTGGTATCGATCCCAAACAAATCCCACTGCCCCGCTCTCCCATTCGCGCTGAATCAATCCTAAACTAATGCCACTGCTCTGCTGTCTCCCCATAGCCCTGTATCAATCCCCAAACTAATCGCACTGCCCCGGTCTCTCCCCATAGCCCTGTATCAATGCCGACACTCTTCCCACTGCCCCGCTCTCTCCCCATAGCCCTGTATCAATCCTAAACTACTCCCACTGCCCGATCCCTCCCCATAGCCCTGTATCAAGCCCAAACTAATCCCAGTGTCCCACTCTCCCCCATAGCCCTGTATCAATCCTAACTCATACCACTGCCTCTCTCCCTCTCCATAGCCCTGTATCAATCCCAAACTAATCCAACTGCCCTGCTCTCTCCCCATAGCCCTGTATCAACTCCAAATTAATCCCACTGCTCTGCTCTCTCCCCATAGCCCTGTATCAATCCCCAATCTAATCCCACTGCCCCGGTCTCTCCTCATAGCACTGTATCAATCCCAAACTAATCCTACTGCTCCGCTCTCTCCCCATAGCCCTGTATCAATCCCAAACTAGTCCCACTGCCCCGCTCTCTCCCCATAGCCCTGTATCAAAACAAAACTAATGCCACTGCTCTGATGTCTCCCCATAGCCCTGTATCAATCCCCAAACTAATCGCACTGCCCCGCTCTGTCCCCATAGCCCTGTATCCATCCTAAACTAGTGCCACTGCCCGATCCCTCCCCATAGCCCTGTATCAATCCTAAACTAGTCCCATTTCCCCGCTCTCTCCCCATAGCCCTGTATATATCCTAAACTACTCCCATTGCCCCGCTCTCCCCATAGCCCTGTATCAATCCCAAACTAAGGCCACTGCCCCACTCCCTCTCCATAGCCTTGTATCCATCGCAAACAAATCCCACTGCCCCGCTCTCTCCTCATAGCCCTGTATCAATCCCAAACTAATCCCACTGCCCCGCTCTCTTCCCATAGCCCTGTATCAATCCCAAACTAATCCCACTGCCCTTCTCACTTCCTATGGCCCTGTATCAATTCCAAACTGGTTACACTGCGCCGCTCTCTCCCCATAGCCCTGTATCCATCCCAAACTAATCCAACTGCCCTGCTATCTCCCCATAGCCCTGTATCAACCCCAAATTAATCCCACTGCTCTGCTGACTCTCCATAGACCTGTATCAATTCCCAAACTAATCACACTGCCCCGGTCTCTCCCCATAGCCCTGTATCAATCCCAAACTAATCCCACTGTCCTGCACTCTCCCCATAGCCCTGTATCAATCCCAAACTAATCCCACTGCCCCACTCTCTCCCCATTTCACTGTATCAATCCCCAAACTGTTCCCACTGCCCCGCTCTCTCCCCATAACCCTGTATCAATCCCAAAATAATCCGACTGCCCTTCTCACTCCCCATCGTCCTGTATCGATCCCAAACTGGTTACACTGTGCCGCTCTCTCCCCATAGCCTTGTATCAATCCCTAACTAATCCAACTGCCCCGCTCTCTCCACATTGCCCTGTATCCATCCCGAACTAATCCAACTGCACCGCTCTCTCCCCATATCCCTGTATCAACCAAAAATTAATCCCACTGCTCTGCTGTCTCCCCATAGCCCTGTATCAATCCCAAACTAATCCCACTGCCCCGCTCTCTCCCCATAGCCCTGTATCAATCACAAACTAATCCCACTGCCCCACTCTCTCCCCATTGCCCTGTATCAATCCCCAAACTGTTCCCACTGCACGGCTCTCTCCCCATAACCTTGCATCAATCCCAAATTAATCCGACTGCCCTTCTCACTCCCCATGGCCCTGTATCAATCCCAAACTGGTTACACTGTGGCACTCTCTCCCCATAGCCCTGTATCCATCCCAAACTAATCCTGCTGTCCCGCTCTCTCCACATAGCCCTGTATCAATCCCAAACTAATCCAACTGCTGCACTCTCTCTTTTTGCCCTGTATAAATCCCAAACGAATCCCACTGTCCCGCTCTCTCCCCATAGCCCTGTACCCATCCCAAACTAATCCCACTGCCCCACTCGCTCTCCATAGCCCTGTATCAATCCTAAACTAATCCCACTGCCCCACTCCCTGTCCATAGCCCTGTATCAATCCCAAATTAGCCCCACGTTCCCGCTCTCTCCCCATTGCCCTGTATCAATCCCAAACTCGGCGCACTGCCCCGATTTCTCCCCATAGCCCTGTATCAATCCCAAACTAATCCCACTGCCCCGCTCTCTCCCCATAGCCCTCTATCAATCCAAAACAAGTCCCACTGCCCCACTCTCTCACGATTGCGCTGTATCAATCCCAAAATAATCGCACTGCTGCACTCCCTCTTTTTGCCCTGTATCAATCCCAAACTAATCCCACTGTCCTGCTCTCTCCCCATTAGCCTATATCAATACCAAACTAATCCCACTGCCCTGCTCTCTCCCCATAGCCCTGTATCCATCCCAAACTAATCCCACTGCCTCACTCCCTCCCCATAGCCCTGTATCCATCCCAAACTAATCCCATGGCCCCACTCGCTCTCCATAGCCTTGTAGCAATCCTAACCTAATCCCACTGCCCCGCTCTCTCTCCACAGCCATTGTATCAATCCCAAACTAATCCCACTGCCCCACTCCCTGTCCATAGCCCTGTATCAATCCCAAACTAATCCCACTGTCCTGCTCTCTCCCCAAGCCCTGTATCAGTCCCAAACTAGTCCCACTTCCCCGCTCTCTCCCCATAGCCCTGTATCAATCCCAAACTAGTGCCACTGCCCCGATCCCTCCCCATAGCCCTATATCAATCCCAAACTACTGCCACTACCCCGCTTTCTCCCCATAGCCCTGTATCAATCCTAATCTACTCCCACTGCCCCGCTCTCTCCCCATAGCCCTGTATCAATCCCAAATTAATCCCACTCCCCTGCTCTCTCCCCATAGCCCTGTATCAATCCCCAAACTAATCCCACTGCCGCACTCTCTCTCCATTGCCCTGTATCCATCCCAAAGTAATCCGACTGCCCTTCTCACGCCGCATAGCCCTGTACCAATCCCAAACTGGTCACGCTGCGCCGCTCTCTCCCCATAGCCCTGTATCCATCCCAAACTAATCCCACTGCCCCACTTACTCTCCATAGCCCTGTATCAATACTAAATTAACCCTACTGCGCCGGCCTCTCCCCATAGCCCGGTATCATTCCCAAACTAATCCCACTGCCCCACCCCCTGTCCATAGCACTGCATCAATCCCAAACTAATCCCACAGCCCCTATCTCACCCCATAGCCCTGTATCAATCCCAAACTAGTTCCACTGCCCCGCTCCATCCCCATAGTCCTATATCAATCCCAAACTAATCCCAATGCCTCACTCACTCCCCATAGCCCTGTATCAATCCCAAACTAAACCCACTGCCAAGCTCTCTCCCCACATCCCTGTATCAATCCCCAAACTAATCCCACTGACCCGCTCTCTTCCCATAGCCCTGTATCAATCCCAAACTAATCCCACTGCCCCGCTCACTCTCCATAGCCCTGTATTAATCCCAAAATAATACGACTGCCGTTCTCACTCCCCATAGCCCTGTAGCAATCCTCATCTACTCCCACTGCCCCGCTCTCACCCCATAGCCCTGTATCAATCCCAAAATAAACCGACTGCCCTTCTCACGTCCCATAGCCCTGTATCAATCCCAAACAGGTCACGCTGCGCCGCTCTCTCCCCATAGCCCTGTATCCATCCCAAAATAATCCGACTGCCCTTCTCACGCCGCATAGCCCTGTATCAATCCCAAACTGGTCACATTGCGCCGCTCTCTCCCCATAGCCCGGTATCCATCCCAAACTAATCCCGCTGTCCCACTCTCTCCACATAGCCCTGTATCAATCTCAAACTAGTCCCACTGCCCCGCTCCCTCCCCATAGCCCTGTACCACTCACAAACTAATCCCACAGCCCTGCTCTCTCCCCATAGCCCTGTATCAATCCCAAACTAGTCCCACTGCCCCGATCTCTCCCCATAGCCCTCTATCAAACCCAATCTACTCACACTGACCCACTCCCTATCCAATGCCCTTTATCAATCTGAAATTAATGCCACTGCCCCGATCTCTCCCCATAGCGCTGTATCAATCCTAAACTAGTGCCACTATCCCGATGTCTCTCCCCATAGCCCTGTATCAATCCCAAACTAATCCCACTGCCGCGCTCTCTCCCCATAGCCCTGTATGAATCCCAGAATAATCCAACTGCCCTCCTCACTCACCATAACCCTGTATCAATCCCAAATTAGGTCCAATGTCCCACTCAGTCCCCATTGCCCTGTATCAATCCCAAACTAATCCCACTGCCCTGCTCTCTTCCCATAGCCCTGTATCAATCACAAACTAATCCCACTGTCCCACTCTCTCCCCATAGCCCAGTATTCATACCAAACTAATCTCACTGCCCCACTTGCCCTCCATAGCCCTGTATCAATCCCAAACTAATCCCACTGCCCCGCTCTCTCCCCATAGCCCTGTATCATTCCCAAACTAATCCCAATGCCGCACTCCCTCCCCATAGCCCTGTATCAATCCCAAACTAATCCCACTGCCCCGCTCTATCCCCAAAGCCCTGTATCAATCCTAAACTACTCCCACTGCCCCTCTCTCCCCATAGCGCTGTGTCAATCCCAAACTAATCCGACTGCCCTGCTCTCTCCCCATAGCCCTGTATCAGTCCCAAACTAAGCCCACTGCCCCACTCCCTCTCCAAAGCCTGGTATCGATCCCAAACAAATCCCACTGCCCCGCTCTCCCATTCGCGCTGAATCAATCCTAAACTAATGCCACTGCTCTGCTGTCTCCCCATAGCCCTGTATCAATCCCCAAACTAATCGCACTGCCCCGGTCTCTCCCCATAGCCCTGTATCAATGCCGACACTCTTCCCACTGCCCCGCTCTCTCCCCATAGCCCTGTATCAATCCTAAACTACTCCCACTGCCCGATCCCTCCCCATAGCCCTGTATCAAGCCCAAACTAATCCCAGTGTCCCACTCTCCCCCATAGCCCTGTATCAATCCTAACTCATACCACTGCCTCTCTCCCTCTCCATAGCCCTGTATCAATCCCAAACTAATCCAACTGCCCTGCTCTCTCCCCATAGCCCTGTATCAACTCCAAATTAATCCCACTGCTCTGCTCTCTCCCCATAGCCCTGTATCAATCCCCAATCTAATCCCACTGCCCCGGTCTCTCCTCATAGCACTGTATCAATCCCAAACTAATCCTACTGCTCCGCTCTCTCCCCATAGCCCTGTATCAATCCCAAACTAGTCCCACTGCCCCGCTCTCTCCCCATAGCCCTGTATCAAAACAAAACTAATGCCACTGCTCTGATGTCTCCCCATAGCCCTGTATCAATCCCCAAACTAATCGCACTGCCCCGCTCTGTCCCCATAGCCCTGTATCCATCCTAAACTAGTGCCACTGCCCGATCCCTCCCCATAGCCCTGTATCAATCCTAAACTAGTCCCATTTCCCCGCTCTCTCCCCATAGCCCTGTATATATCCTAAACTACTCCCATTGCCCCGCTCTCCCCATAGCCCTGTATCAATCCCAAACTAAGCCCACCGACCCACTCCCTCTCCAAAGCCTGGTATCGATCCCAAACAAATCCCACTGCCCCGCTCTCCCATTCGCGCTGAATCAATCCTAAACTAATGCCACTGCTCTGCTGTCTCCCCATAGCCCTGTATCAATCCCCAAACTAATCGCACTGCCCCGGTCTCTCCCCATAGCCCTGTATCAATGCCGACACTCTTCCCACTGCCCCGCTCTCTCCCCATAGCCCTGTATCAATCCTAAACTACTCCCACTGCCCGATCCCTCCCCATAGCCCTGTATCAAGCCCAAACTAATCCCAGTGTCCCACTCTCCCCCATAGCCCTGTATCAATCCTAACTCATACCACTGCCTCTCTCCCTCTCCATAGCCCTGTATCAATCCCAAACTAATCCAACTGCCCTGCTCTCTCCCCATAGCCCTGTATCAACTCCAAATTAATCCCACTGCTCTGCTCTCTCCCCATAGCCCTGTATCAATCCCCAATCTAATCCCACTGCCCCGGTCTCTCCTCATAGCACTGTATCAATCCCAAACTAATCCTACTGCTCCGCTCTCTCCCCATAGCCCTGTATCAATCCCAAACTAGTCCCACTGCCCCGCTCTCTCCCCATAGCCCTGTATCAAAACAAAACTAATGCCACTGCTCTGATGTCTCCCCATAGCCCTGTATCAATCCCCAAACTAATCGCACTGCCCCGCTCTGTCCCCATAGCCCTGTATCCATCCTAAACTAGTGCCACTGCCCGATCCCTCCCCATAGCCCTGTATCAATCCTAAACTAGTCCCATTGCCCCGCTCTCTCCCCATAGCCCTGTATATATCCTAAACTACTCCCATTGCCCCTCTCTCCCCATAGCCCTGTATCAATCCCAAACTAAGGCCACTGCCCCACTCCCTCTCCATAGCCTTGTATCCATCGCAAACAAATCCCACTGCCCCGCTCTCTCCTCATAGCCCTGTATCAATCCCAAACTAATCCCACTGCCCCGCTCTCTTCCCATAGCCCTGTATCAATCCCAAACTAATCCCACTGCCCTTCTCACTTCCTATGGCCCTGTATCAATTCCAAACTGGTTACACTGCGCCGCTCTCTCCCCATAGCCCTGTATCCATCCCAAACTAATCCAACTGCCCCGCTATCTCCCCATAGCCCTGTATCAACCCCAAATTAATCCCACTGCTCTGCTGACTCTCCATAGACCTGTATCAATTCCCAAACTAATCACACTGCCCCGGTCTCTCCCCATAGCCCTGTATCAATCCCAAACTAATCCCACTGTCCTGCACTCTCCCCATAGCCCTGTATCAATCCCAAACTAATCCCACTGCCCCACTCTCTCCCCATTTCACTGTATCAATCCCCAAACTGTTCCCACTGCCCCGCTCTCTCCCCATAACCCTGTATCAATCCCAAAATAATCCGACTGCCCTTCTCACTCCCCATCGTCCTGTATCGATCCCAAACTGGTTACACTGTGCCGCTCTCTCCCCATAGCCTTGTATCAATCCCTAACTAATCCAACTGCCCCGCTCTCTCCACATTGCCCTGTATCCATCCCGAACTAATCCAACTGCACCGCTCTCTCCCCATATCCCTGTATCAACCAAAAATTAATCCCACTGCTCTGCTGTCTCCCCATAGCCCTGTATCAATCCCAAACTAATCCCACTGCCCCGCTCTCTCCCCATAGCCCTGTATCAATCACAAACTAATCCCACTGCCCCACTCTCTCCCCATTGCCCTGTATCAATCCCCAAACTGTTCCCACTGCACGGCTCTCTCCCCATAACCTTGCATCAATCCCAAATTAATCCGACTGCCCTTCTCACTCCCCATGGCCCTGTATCAATCCCAAACTGGTTACACTGTGGCACTCTCTCCCCATAGCCCTGTATCCATCCCAAACTAATCCTGCTGTCCCGCTCTCTCCACATAGCCCTGTATCATTCCTAAACAAGTCCCACTGCCCCACTCTCTCCCCATAGCCCTGTATCAATCCCAAACTAATCCAACTGCTGCACTCTCTCTTTTTGCCCTGTATAAATCCCAAACGAATCCCACTGTCCCGCTCTCTCCCCATAGCCCTGTATCAATCCTAAACTAATCCCACTGCCCCACTCGCTCTCCATAGCCCTGTATCAATCCTAAACTAATCCCACTGCCCCACTCCCTGTCCATAGCCCTGTATCAATCCCAAATTAGCCCCACGTTCCCGCTCTCTCCCCATTGCCCTGTATCAATCCCAAACTCGGCGCACTGCCCCGATTTCTCCCCATAGCCCTGTATCAATCCCAAACTAATCCCACTGCCCCGCTCTCTCCCCATAGCCCTCTATCAATCCAAAACAAGTCCCACTGCCCCACTCTCTCACGATTGCGCTGTATCAATCCCAAAATAATCGCACTGCTGCACTCCCTCTTTTTGCCCTGTATCAATCCCAAACTAATCCCACTGTCCTGCTCTCTCCCCATTAGCCTATATCAATACCAAACTAATCCCACTGCCCTGCTCTCTCCCCATAGCCCTGTATCCATCCCAAACTAATCCCACTGCCTCACTCCCTCCCCATAGCCCTGTATCCATCCCAAACTAATCCCATGGCCCCACTCGCTCTCCATAGCCTTGTAGCAATCCTAACCTAATCCCACTGCCCCGCTCTCTCTCCACAGCCATTGTATCAATCCCAAACTAATCCCACTGCCCCACTCCCTGTCCATAGCCCTGTATCAATCCCAAACTAATCCCACTGTCCTGCTCTCTCCCCAAGCCCTGTATCAGTCCCAAACTAGTCCCACTTCCCCGCTCTCTCCCCATAGCCCTGTATCAATCCCAAACTAGTGCCACTGCCCCGATCCCTCCCCATAGCCCTATATCAATCCCAAACTACTGCCACTACCCCGCTTTCTCCCCATAGCCCTGTATCAATCCTAATCTACTCCCACTGCCCCGCTCTCTCCCCATAGCCCTGTATCAATCCCAAACTAATCCCACTCCCCTGCTCTCTCCCTATAGCCCTGTATCAATCCAAAACTAGTCACACTGCCCCGATCTCTCCCAACAGCCCTGTATCCATCCCAAGCTAATCCCATGGCCCCACTCGCTGTCCATAGCCCTGTAGCAATCCTAAACTAATCCCACTGCCCCGCTCTCTCTCCACAGCCATTGTATCAATCCCAAACTAATCCAACTCCCCCACGCCCTGTCCATAGCCCTGTATCAATCCCAAACTAATCCCACTGTCCTGCTCTCTCCCCATAGCCCTGTATCAGTCCCAAACTAGTCCCACTTACCCGCTCTCTCCCCATAGCCCTGTATCAATCCCAAACTAATCCCACTCACCTGCTCTCTCCCCATAGCCCTGTATCAGTCCAAAACTAGTCATACTGCCCCGATTTCTCCCCATAGCCCTGTATCAATTCCAAATTACTCCCACTGCCCCACTCCCTGTCCATAGCCCTGTATCAAGCCACAACTAATCCCACTGCCACACTCCCTCCCCATAGCCCTGTATCAATCCCAAACTAATCCCACTGTCCCACTTGCCCTCCATAGCCCTGTATCAATCCCAAACTAATCCCACTGCCCCGCTCTCTCCCCATAGCCCTGCATCATTCCCAAACTAATCCCACTGCCTCACTCCCTCCCCATAGCCCTGTATCCATCCCAAACTAATCCCATGGCCCCACTCGCTCTCCATAGCCCTGTAGCAATCCTAAACTAATCCCACTGCCCCGCTCTCTCTCCACAGCCATTGTATCAATCCCAAACTAATCCCACTCCCCCACTCCCTGTCCATAGCCCTGTATCAATCCCAAACTAATCCCACTCACCTGCTCTCTCCCCATAGCCCTGTATCAGTCCAAAACTAGTCACACTGCCCCGATTTCTCCCCATAGCCCTGTATCAATTCCAAATTACTCCCACTGCCCCACTCCCTGTCCATAGCCCTGTATCAATCCCAAACTAGTGCCACTGCCCCGATCCCTCCCCATAGCCCTGTATCAATCCCAAACTACTGCCACTACCCGGCTTTCTCCCCATAGCCCTGTATCAATCATAATCTACTCCCACTGCCCTGCTCTATCCCCATGGCCCTGTATCAGTCCCAAAGTAATCCCACTCCCCCGCTCTCTCCCCATAGCACTGTTTGTATCACAAACTTATCCCACTGCCCCGTTATCTCCTCATAGCCCTGTCTCAATCCCAAACTAGTCCCACTGTCCCATTACCTCCCCATATCCCTGTATCAATCCCAAACTAATCCCACTGCCCTGCTCTCTCTCCATAGCACTGTATCAATCCCAAACTACACCCACTGCCCCACTCCCTGTCCATAGCCCTGTATCAATCCCAAACTAACCCCACTTCCCCGAAATCTCCCCATAGCCCTGTATCAATCCCAAACTAGTCCCACTGCCCCGCTCTCTCCCCATAGCCCTGTATCAATCCCAAACTAAACCCACTCCCCTGCTCTCTCCCTATAGCCCTGTATCAATCCCAAACTAGTCACACTGCTCCGATCTCTCCCAACAGCCCTGTATCAATTCCAAACTACTCCCACTCCCCCACTCCCTGTCCAAAGCCCTGTATCAATCCGTAACTAATCCAACTGCCGCACTCACTCTCCATAGCCCTGTATCAATCCCAAACAAATCCCACTGCCCCGCTCTCTCCCCATAGCCCTGTATCATTCCCAAACTAATCCCACTGCCTCACTCCCTCCCCATAGCCCTGTATCCATCCCAAACTAATCCCATGGCCCCACTCGCTCTCCATAGCCCTGTAGCAATCCTAAACCAATCCCACTGCCCCGCTCTCTCTCTATAGCCCTGTATCAATCCCAAACTAATCCCACTGCCCCACTCCCTGTCCATAGCCCTGTATCAATCCCAAACTAGCCCCACTTCCCCGAAATCTCCCCTATAGCCCTGTATCAATCCCAAACTAATCCCACTGTCCTGCTCTCTCCCCATAGCCCTGTATCATTCCCAAATTAGTCCTACTTCCCCGCGCTCTCCCCATAGCCCTGTATCAATCCCAAACTAATCCCACTCACCTGCTCTCTCCCCATAGCCCTGTATCAATCCCAAACTAGTCACACTGCCCCAAACTCTCCCAAAAGCCCTGTATCAATTCCAAACTACTCCCACTGCCCAACTCCCTGTCAATTGCCCTGTATCAATCCATAACTAATCCCACTGCCGCACTCGCTCTCCATAGCCCTGTATCAATCCCAAACTAATCCCACTGCCCCGCTCTCTCCCCATGACCTGTATCAGTCCCAAACTAATCCCACTGCCCTGATCCCTCCCCATAGCCCTGTATCAATCCCAAACTAATCCCACTGTCCCGCTCTCTCCCCATAACCCTGTATCAATCCCAAAGTAATCCCACTGCCCCACTCCCTCTCCATGGCCTTGTATCCATCCCAAACAAATCCCACTGCCCCGCTCTCTCACCATAGCCCAGTATTCATCCCAAACTAATCCCACTGCCCCACTTGCCCTCCATAGCCCTGTATCAATCCCAAACTAATCCCACTGCCCCGCTCTCTCCCCATAGCCCTGCATCATTCCCAAACTAATCCCACTGCCTCACTCCCTCCCCATAGCCCTGTATCCATCCCAAACTAATCCCATGGCCCCACTCGCTCTCCATAGCCCTGTAGCAATCCTAAACTAATCCCACAGCCCCGCTCTCTCTCCATAGCCCTGTATCAATCCCAAACTAATCCCACTGCCCCACTCCCTGTCCATAGACCTGTATCAATCCCAAACTAGCCCCACTTCCCCGAAATGTCCCCCATAGCCCTGTATCAATCCCAAAATAATTCCACTGTCCTGCTCTCTCCCCATAGCCCTGTATCATTCCCAAACTGGTCCAACTTCCCCGCGCTCTTCCCATAGCCCTGTATCAATCCCAAACTAATCCCACTCACCTGCTCTCTCCCCATAGCCCTGTATCAGTCCCAAACTAGTCCCACTTCCCCGCTCTCTCCCCATAGCCCTGTATCAATCCCAAACTAATCCCACTCACCTGCTCTGTCCCCATAGCCCTGTATCAATCCCAAACTAGTCACACTGCCCCGATTTCTCCCCATAGCCCTGTATCAATTCCAAATTACTCCCACTGCCCCACTCCCTGTCCATAGCCCTGTATCAATCCACAACTAATCCCACTGCCGCACTCCCTCTCCATAGCCCTGTATCAATCCCAAACTAATCCCACTGCCCCGCTCTCTCCCCATAGCCCTGTATCAATCCCAAACTAGTGCCACTGCCCTGATCCCTCCCCATAGCCCTGTATCAATCCTAATCTACTCCCACTCCCCCGCTCTCTCCCCATAGCCCTGTATCAATCCCAAACTAATCCCACTGCCCCGCTCTCTCCCCATAGCCCTGTATCAATCCCAAACTAATCCCACTGTCCTGCTCTCTCCCCATAGCCCTGTATCAATCCCAAAGTAATCCCACTGCCCCGTTATCTCCCCATAGTCCTGTGTCAATCCCAAACTAGTCCCACTGCCCCACTCCCTCTCCATAGCCCTGTATCAATTTGAAACTAATGCCACTGTCCCGCTCTCTCCCCATAACCCTGTATCAATCCCAAACTAATCCCACTGCCCCACTCCCTCTCCATGGCCTTGTATACATCCCAAACAAATCCCACTGCCCCGCTCTCCCCATCGCGCTGAATCAATCCCAAACTACTCCCACTCCTCCACTCCCTGTCCATAGCCCTGTATCAATCCGTAATTTATCCCACTGCCGCACTCGCTCCCCATAGCCCTGTATAAATCCTAAACTAGTCCCACTGCCCTGATCACTCCCCATAGCCCTGTATCAATCCTAAACTAGTCCCACTGCCCCGCTCTCCCCTCATAGCCCTGTATCAATGCTAATCTACTCCCATTGCCCCGCTCTCTCCCCATGACCTGTATCAGTCCCAAACTAATCCCACTGCGCTGCTCTCCCCCCATAGTCCTGTATCAATCCCAAAATAGTCCCACTGCCCCGCTCTCTCACCATAGCCCAGTATTCATCCCAAACTAATCCCATTGCCCCACTTGCCCTCCATAGCCCTGTATCAATCCCAAACTAATCCCACTGCCCTGCTCTCTCCCCATAGCCCTGTATCATTCCCAAACTAATCCCACTGCCTCACTCCCTCCCCATAGCCCTGTATCAATCCCAAACTAATCCCACTGCCAAGCCCTCTCCCCATAGCCCTGTATCAATCCCAAACTTGTCCCACTGCACAGCTGTCTCCCCATAGCCCTGTATCAATCCCCAAACTAATCCCACTGACCCGCTCTCTCCCCATAGCCCTGTATCAATCCCAAACTAATCCCACTGCCCTGCTCACTCCCCATAGCCCTGTATTAATCCCAAAATAATACAACTGCCATTCTCACTCCCCATCGCCCTGTATCAATCCTAATCTACTCCCACTGCCCTGCTCTCACTGCATAGTCCTGTATCAATCCCAAAATAATACGACTGCCCTTCTCACGCCCCATAGCCCTGTATCAATCCCAAACTGGTCACGCTCCGCCGCTCTCTCCCCATAGCCCTGTAACCATTCAAATCTAATCCCACTGCCCCGCGCTCTCCCCATAGCCCTGTATCATTCCCAAACTAATCCCACTGCCCCACTCCCTGTCCATAGCCCTGTATGAATCAGCAGTTCACCAAGGCTCCTTTGACAGGACCTTCCAAAACTCGTGACCTCTACCCCGTAGAAGGACAAGGGCAGCAGATGCATGGAAACACCACTCCAAGTCACACACCATCCTGACTTGGAAATGTAGCGTCGTTTCTTCACTGTTGCTGGGTCAAAATCCTGAAACACCCTCCCTAACAGCACTGTGGGTGTATCTACAACACATGGACTGCAGCACCTTCTCAAGGGCAGTTAGGGATGGGCAATAAAAGAAGGCTGGGCTAACTAGGGACGCCCACATCCTATGTAAGAATTTTTAAAAAGCCAGCATATATTGCTCTTGAGAAGGTCACGGTGAGCAGCCTTCTTGAACTGCAGTCCACGTGGTGTAGTACATGCACAGTGCTCTTAACGGATCGGGGGGTGTGGAGGGGGTTTGGGAGAGAGAGAGAGAAGTGTACCAGGGTTTTGACCTCACGACAATGAAGGAACAGCAATATATTTCCAAAACAGGATAGTGTGTGATTTGAAGGGGCACTTGCATGTGCATCCTACCTTTATTCATCTAGGTGGTACAAGTTGGGGCTTTGTAAGGTGCTGTCAAAGAAGCTTTGTCAAGTTGCTGCATTGAATCTTGTAGATGGTACACACCAGAGCCATGGAGGGAGTACATTTTTAAGGCAACAGTGGGAACAGGGCGGTGTCATTAGCCATCATCTTTGGGGCACTACTGATCTGCTTGTGCCAGGTGGGGGGCCCTGAAATCCACTCCACTGTATCAGTCTGGGCAGCTCCAGGGAGCGCACATAATTATACAGCACATGGAATCAGCTACAGATAAAGCTGTGTTTAAGATCCTGAAGGCGGGAAGTTTGGCTAAGCATACAATTGGCATCAAAGAGGGAATCAAAGACAAATTTTATGCATACATAATTTATAGATTGCCCCATATTTTAGCCATATGCAATAATATTTACATTTAATTGGACCTTTTAAAAATATCCCAAAGCACTTTGCACAATGAATTTCTATTGAGGTGCAATGATATCCCACAAACAACAATTGAAAAAGCAACCCATGAATCTGTTTTGTATTATGAGCATGTCATGTTGGCCACAATACCAGGAGAAACTCTTTGTTCTACTTTGACTAGAATAGTGCCAAAGGGTGCCTTACATGCATCTAGAACAACTGATATAACAGGAATAGGGCCTTGGTTTCACACCTCATTGCCAATTCCATCAATGCAACTCTCTAGTATTGCATTATTGTCATACATACATACAAACTAGGAGCTCCGCCATTCAATGAGATCATGGCTGATCTGACTGTAGCCTGCCACCCACCACCTTTCATCCCCTTGTTAATCACGAATCTATCTAGCTCTGCCTTTAAAATATTCAAAGACCCTGCTTCCACTGCCTTTTGAAGGAGAGAGTTTCAAAAACTCACGACCCTTTGACAGAAAAATTTTCTGTATATCTTAGTCTTAAATGAGCGACCTCTTATTTTTAAACCGTGACCCCTAGTCCTAGATTCTCCAGCAAGAGGAAACATCTTCTCCACATCCACTCTGTTGAGACCCTTCAGGATCTTAAAGGTTTCAATCAAGTTACCTCTTACTCTTCTAAACTCCAGTGGATACAAGCCTAACCTGTCCAACCCTTCCACATAAGACAACCCACCCATTCCCGGTATTAGTCTAGTAAATCTTCTCTAAACTGCTTCTAACGCATTTACATCTTTCCTTAAATAGGGAGACCAATACTGTACACAATACTCCAGATGTGGTCTCACAGTGCCCTGTACAACTGAAGCATAACCTCCCCACTGCACTGAGTGCTGTCTTGGGCTACATTTGGATGCTTCAGTTGGAGTTTGGTGAGAGAGTGAGTGAGTGAATGAGTGCTGAAAGGGGAAGCAGGTCATCCTTTCATTTTCTACTGTTCCTCAGAAGGAAGAGCAGCGGCCTTGGTGATTAGGAATTGGTGAGTATTTCTACTGTCCTTAATATTCTCTAAACTAGAGAAAGTAAAAGTAAAGGGAATAATTTATTGCAGGGCAGCTCGTCACGTGGAATGCTCCTTCTGTGCAGGAAGTGTCTCCAGCTGCAGCTACTTGAAATCTGCCTTTCGGATCTGGAACAGTGGCTGGAGTCATTGTGGAACATCCGCAGGGCTGAGAACTTCGTTGTAAGCATATACAGTGAGGTGGTCACACTCCAGGTGAAGAGTGCACAGGAAGAAAGGGAATGGGTGACCACCAGACAGAGTAAAAGCACTAGGCAAGTAGTGGAGTCCCCTGGGTCAATCTCCCTCTCTAACAGATTTTCCATTTTGGATACTACTGGGAGAGATGGTTTCTCAGGGGAATGCGGTGAGAGCCAAGTCCATAGCACCACGAGTGGCTCAGCTGCACGGGGTCGGGAGAAAAGAGCGGGAGAGCAATAGTGATAGGGGGTTCTATCGTAAGGGAAACAGGTAGATGTTTCTGTCCTCAGATGTGACACCAGATATTGCCCCGCTGGTGCC
Source organism: Cetorhinus maximus (assembly GCF_964194155.1). Classification (NCBI taxonomy): domain Eukaryota; kingdom Metazoa; phylum Chordata; class Chondrichthyes; order Lamniformes; family Cetorhinidae; genus Cetorhinus; species Cetorhinus maximus. Next base: position 61,204 of record NW_027597567.1, read on the forward strand.
AGGGTCAAGGATGTCACTGAGCGGCTGCAGGACATTCTGAAGGGGGAGGTGAACAGCCAGAGGTCGTGGTCCATATTGGTACTAGTGATACAGGTAAAAAGAGGGATGAGGTCCTGTGAGCAGAACATAGGGAGATAGGAAATAAATCTAGAAAGCAGGACCTCAAAGGTAGTAGTCTTAGGATTACTCCCAGCGCCACGTGCTCGTGAGATCAGGAATAGGAGAATAGGCTGGATGAATGCGCGGCTGGAGAGATGGTGTAGGAGGGAGGGATTTAGATTCCTGAGGCATTGGGACCGATTCTGGGAAGATGGGACCTGTACAAGCTAGATGGGTTGCACCCCAGCAGGACCAGGACCAATATCCTCACAGGGGTATTCGCTAGAAAGAAAGGATATACTTGCCATAGAGGGAGTGCAGTGAAGGTTCACCAGACTGTTTTCTGGGATGGCAGGATTGTCGTATGAGAAGAGATTGGGCCGGCTAGGCCTGTATTCACTGGAATTTAGAAGAATGGGGGGGATCTCAATGGAAAATATAAAATTCTGACAGGGCTGGACAGACAGGATGCAGGGATGATGTTTCCTCTGGTTGGGGGCTCTAGAACAAGGGGTCACAATCTCAGGATACGGGTTAGGCCATTTCGGACTGAGATAAGGAGCAACTTCTTCACTCAGAGGGTGGTGAATCTGTGGAATTCTCTACCACAGAAGGCTGTGGAGGCCAAGTCACTGAATATATTTAAGGAGGAAATAGATAGGTTTCTAGACTCTAAAGGCATCAAGGGGTATGGGGAGAGAGTGGGAGTATGGCTATGAGATAGGGGATCAGCCATGATCATACTGAATGGCAGAGCAGGCTCAAAGGACCAAATGACCTACTCCTGTTTCTATTTTCAATATATTCAATTCCCCTCACAACAAATGACAACATTCCATTAATTTTTCTAATTACTTGCTGTACCTGCAAACTAGCCTTTTGTGATTCATGCACTGGCACCCAGATCCCTCTGAATCTCAGAGCTCTGCAATCTCTCACCATTTAGGTAATATGCTTCTTATTTTATTCTTCCTACCAAAATGGACAATTTCACATTTGCCCACATTATACTCTATTTGCCAGGTCTTTAACCACTCACTTAACCTATCTATGTCTCTTTGTAGCCTCCTTATGTCCTCTTCACAATTTACTTTCCTACCAATCTTTGTGTTGTCAGCAAATTTAGCAACCATTCCTTCAGACCCTTCATCCAAGTCATTACATAAATTGTAAAAAGTTGAGGCCCCAACACTGATCCCTCTGACACACCACTCATCACATCCCGCCAACCAGAAAAAGACCCATTTATGGCAACCCTGTTTCCTGTTAGCTAGCCAATCTTCTAGCCATGCCAATATATTACCCCCTACACCGTGAGCTTTTATTTTCCGCAATAACCTTTGATGTGGCACTTATCAAATGCCTTCTGGAAATCTAAGCTTCACAAACTTAAGTCTTTGAGCAGAGGCATTCAAACTCACAAGTTTCTGGCCTAGAGGTGAAAACACTACCAAACTGATATCATAGAGATGAAATCTAAAATCTGATTTTCAGCAAAAGGTGATGCTTCATTATAAAAAGGGAGATGTAGTTAGCTAAACAATAAAAATAGGATACATCACCCCATCTTGTACCATTTCCATTTTGTCCTACCTCTTATGCTGAACCTATATCAAATGTAATTGATAAATAAAAATGTTGTACACTGATTCTGGATGTAATGTATATCAATTTCTTAACTGAATTATTACTCAACCTTAGCTTGCAGATTATCCTCAATGATGTCCATGTCACAGTTTAGCTTTCTAGACCGAATCAGAAAGTCACTGTCACCCTTAACTGGTGGATATATTTTTGCATTTGGACAACAAGCTGATTTAGGTGAGAATCCAAAGTGTCGAACAAATTCATAGAAATCCAAAGTGTTATCATGACTGGTAATTAAAGTGCTCCAGAGTTTTCTGACTTCATCTCTAGTGATTGGTGGGTGAATGTCAAACCTGTGTAAAACAATGCAGACAATGTGAGCAATTTACAAGTGGAAAAAATACCCTTTGTAACTATGAGTCGCAATTCCATTAATTTTAATAGGAAAAGCAGGAAACATTTCCTTAACTGTTTCAGTAGCTGATACATTGACTCAGGAGAAAATCATCTGGTGTTCATTTTATCAAGTTTATTAAAGCTTTGTTCTACCATTTGGTATTGTTTCTTCACAAGATCCTGTATAATGTTTGAGATCTAGAATGAAAGAAGTGATTTATAAGTGACAGTGAAATAACATGGTGAAATAATGTTACTTCCAATACTCTTTATTCATATGCTGCCAAAATCAGCTTCCATTGGAAAGCATGTATTCTATTCTTGATAGCCAGTGGGTGAAGGAAGAAACCAGAGCCAAACTTTACTTGGTATAGATTTATTCACAGAGTGAATCATCACAGGTATGTACCTCCGAGCTTGACTCACCCGCTCTGCCAGTAAGTATCCCTTTATATTGTTCAAGTAACCAATCAATGCTGCCCAGCTGTAGATACTTAACCACAATTGTACAATTAACAGCCCACACTTCTCATTAACCAGTCATTAACCTTTTGTCTTAAATACTGAGGTTGGCATTGTCATAGGAAAAGTCCAACCTAGTTTTAGGGTATGCATCAGAAATAAAGTCTTTTATCAATGCATGCTCAAGATTTCTCAAACTGACAGAAAATTTCAAGCAAAACGAAATAGATTAGCAGATTAAATAGCTAACAATATTTCACTTAATTTGATCTTATCAATTCTCTTCAATGACTCTCGACCTTGGAGTCAATTTTCTGAAGGCACATTCCTACTGCACAGCCTTATTCAACAGGACCGCATACTGGAAAATTGTGAGCATATCCCCTACAATCTTCTACCCATTAATAGTCTTACCTAACTAATAAATTAACTTGAATACTGGCCTATCAGTCATAATAAACATGTCAAATAAACTCTGACTCCACCCAAGTCCTTCTAGCTAAGAAAAACTGGTACATCACATCAAATACAAACATTTCAGACAGAAAACAATAGCTATAAATCTTTACCTGATCTGTTGTTCTGCCTAAATTATGCTCTTTGTTTGTTGAATGTTCATTGCTGAGGTTTGTTATCACAGACTTGTCACACAAAAGACTTTTTGCACCTTAACTATTAAGCAATCAAGACAAATGTCACTTAGCACTTGATCTGTTACTGCATTTTAAATATTAGTGATAATTATATACGTTTATATAATATTCTTACTAATCTTGGAATCAAAATTATTTCTGTTTGTCGTTTTCTCCCTATCAGTTTTCATCCTTTCCTGAGACTATTAACTCTAGCAGTGAAACAGTGCTAATGGTATCAGGTGTCCCATACAAAGGTTAAACTTAATGTTAGCAGAAAGTAGGGGGCATTCGTACCTCATATTCACACTCGTGCACTTACATCAAAGGTTGCTGAATAGCAGTCAGGACTGGGAAACCTTATTAAAATTCCACTCCTAACCCAGGTTAGCTAAAATACTTGTCGCCGATGTACCACCAATCAGGATGAAAGTAGATAACTCAGTACAGACTAGAGATTGAACCCGAGAGTTTCAGGTTTTGCAGCTAATCAGTGCCTTAACCAGCTGAGCTCTTAGGGAAGTTTGCACTATGGACTAATCAAAGAAAAATATATACAATGAGGACAATAAAATACTAGAGGAAAGACCTAACAACTCAGGAGTGGTGAAGTAATCAGTGAGTTATGATAGCCATCTAAATGAGTTAAATTGTATTATGAGTGGTGGCTCTCATATTACCCTATATAATTTATCACTATCCACAAAGTAGTAATGACTGCATGGAACAAAATTCCACTCTAATTCATTCAGTTTATCATGAAAACTGTAAACATGACAAAGCATGACCTCAGGCAACTAATTGCCCAACAGTTGTGAAATTCAGTTAAGACTTCCAGGGCTGGCAAGATGCTAGGCCTGGCCACCGCCTCCTCATAAAATCGTGGCCTTGGTGTGTGAGAGTGGTAACAATTAAAATGCACATTTATACTAATTTCTGTATCTACCAATTATTCTATAGTATGGCGAGTGAGCCATCCTATTATAGGAGGTAGGAATGATGCACAGGAATTTAATGACTCTTCACACTTGGAAAAGGAAAATCTGGTGACATCTGGTGAAAGAGATTGGCGCTAAGTTAAAATGCTCAGAGAGCCACTACAGACACGATGGGCCGAATGGCCTCCTTCTGCACTATAACAATTCAGTGATTCTGTGGTGACATAGATTGAAATCTGCGAGACAGTTTTCCTAAGCCACATATATAGATAATCTATATGTTAACAATCATGACGAGCACATCTGAACAGTGAATACATTTGTTCAATAAACCAACAGTGCTTAAATTAAGATATTATTGAAAACAAACTAGATCTGAACTTGTATTGTATTTCTTTTTAATTTAGACTCTGCAGACTAAAATGCGTTTATGGAATGTTGAAATTCAGTAAATGTTCTTTGCGGTGATCCACCAGTCCGTACAATATTCACACAAAGGCCAGGGTTTTGCCCTTGTCGGGCGGGCTCGACAGGGGTAGGCGGGAGTGTTCGGGAAGCCGACCACTGCCCGCAATCAAGGACCGACCGTGATTTCACGCTGGTGGGCCAATTAAAGTGCTGCCTCTGAGAGGGGTGGGGGGGACAGAGCTGCCTCTGGGAGATGAAGAGTTTAAGAATTAAAAATAAGAAATTTTAAATTGTTAAAAAACATGTCCCCTCATGTGATTCAGTCACACGAGCAGGAACATTAATGAAATATTTACATTTTTATTTAATTTTTAATAGCTGATGGAAACATCATTCTGCTCGTGGATGAGGTTTCCTAAAAAATCCAAAGGCCACTTGGCTTTTTTGCCTGCCCGCCAACTGTAAGGTTGGGTGGCAGTAAAAAATTTAACTCAATTGTGACTTTAATGTCCTTAATGGACCTGTTAATTGTCGGCGGGCGCGCTGCTGACCAAAATATCGCATGCGTGCGCAATGATGTCGGGACGCTCGCCCGATGTCATCGCACATCATTTTACACTCGTTTGGGTCGGGCGCATGCCCCACCCGACGAGCTAAAAATTCAGGCCAAAAATACATTCACAAACTCAATTGTCATAGGGCTATCTTGCGACTAGTGGGATACTATTCACGGTTTATAACTCGAAATGGACCAGGACCCAGCATTTCACGCACAATTATATTGCCGAGGTTCCCAAACCATGGATTGTGACCCCCACCCCCCCCACCCCCCCTCGGTGGGGCTGTGATGAGGTTTTGGGGTTTCAAGGCCCGAGATTGTAATGGTAGCTGTAGGACGGACTAATGGAACTCTTGTAATGGGTCACTTTGATAGAAGTAAAACTCCCCAGCGTGCGCCGCGGCAAGAGTCCGGCTGGTTATGGCGACATCTGCTGGAGGCGCCCTCTGTTTTGCTCCAGTTTGATCCAGCAGTGTGCGCTATGCTGCCCTCGGGCCACAGGTCTTCCCTGTGGCCCGCTCGCCGTTTCTCCTGCTCCCTTGATCGCTTCCACCCATCTCGGCGTCCATCTCCTGAGGCCTCACCCCGCACCCCCCACCCACCCCCTCCCCAGCTCTCAACTCGCCACTCCCCACCCTCACACTGGGGTCATGTCAGTTTAAAAGCATTAAACGGGTCACAGTGGGACACTGGTCTGTCGTTCTTGTAAAAAAAAAATTCCTTTCACCAGAATTAGATGAATGCAGATATCTCAGAGGATTGTGAAGCTAGAGGAAATGACAGATATAGGGAAGGATCAGACCATGGACAGGTTTGAAAACAAGGATCAATCATATTTAAGAATATCCTAAAATGTTACAAAATAGAAGCTGTTAGTAATGTATTAAACTATTCTGGGATAGCACAGTCTTGCTTATAATTCTGCTCTTTAATTCTCAATTTATTCTATTAATATCTAAGGTAAGAAGTAAAGCTTCAAATCAGTAACTAGCGGTAATATTAATATCAAGAAATCTCTCTTTCTTGGTTAAGAGACATGGCTATCAATTTTACAGAATGTAATTCATTTTTCAGCCAAATGGTGGCAGGGCTCCTCATCTGTACAACTGTAGAATAAAATGTTCCATAATGGTAGAAACTTGAAACCAGCTAATTGCTAAAAAGAATTTCTATCATGATGATAAAAGCAAAATACTGCGAATGCGGGAAATCTGAAACAAAGACAAAAATAGCTGGAAAAACTCAGCAGGTCTGACAGCATCTGCGGAGAGGAATACAGTTAACGTTTCGAGTCCGAATGACTCTTCATCGGATGAGTTTGACAACACCGCATAAAAAGAATGAGTACGTCAGACTCCATCCAAGGAGGGTCACTTGCACTTAATAAGCTAAATGCTACGTCATTGTCCTGCAGACATTTACCTTTGTCATATTATAAAACAACTTATATGACATTTTGTTATTAAACCATATCATACTCTAGTTTTGTATATTTTGCATTCATATAATAGTATTTTTATTATTTGTGACTAAATCAATTTTATAAAGTATGGTTTAAAGCTTTGGATTTCTGTTTTAAAATGCAGTTCATCTGCAATAAGATGAATAATGAGGCATTGTACAAAATGACTGCTAATTTTAATTTTTTTTGCCAGTTGCAGATTGGATGTCAGTTACTTCCATCCAGCATATTAAACTATAATTACCCTGAGATCCAATGTCTACAGAGATTGTATCTGATGTAAAGTTTTCAAGTTTTTGTTAGTTTTCTCAGGATGAAAGTTGCTAGGATTTTGTGGTAAGAATAACAGTAAGGCTAACAGTGCTCACCGTTATTATGAAGTAAATTGGAAAACAACTTCTGATGTCCACACATGCGCAGTTAAACAAAGAAATCCTTTAGTTGCTGTCAAAGACCCCAATCTTACACAAGCTGCACTAAACTGGTACCTCGCCAATAGACATGGGGCAGAATTTTGCCGTCGGCGAGCAGGGGGCGGGGCCCGCTCACCGACGCATAAAATGATGCGGGATGATGTCGGGCGGAACCCCCGACGTCATTCCACCCCATTCAAATTTTCAGGAACTTGGGGGCACAGCAAAATCAGCTGCGGGCCCACCAACCTGCCAATGGCCAATTGAGGCCATTGACAGGAGCATTTAACCAATTAAAGGACCTGCCCGTCCAACCTTAAGGTTGGCAGGCAGGCCAGGAGCCCCGGCAGGCAATAGATAAAACATGAAACCTCATCCAGCGGTGGGATGAAGTTTCATGCAGGGTTTTAAAAATTTTAATGAAGTTGTTCTGCAAATTGTCACATGAGGGAGACATGTTAGGAAATTTTTTTTTCTATTTTTTAATATTTTTCAAAGTGAAAGCAATCTCCCTGAGGCAGCACTTAGCCTCAGGAAGATGTGCGCTCTTTCGTGCGCATGCGCGAAAGCACACTCTCGCTTTTAGGGAATCCCCCCGCCCGTACAGGAAGCGCAGCGCTTCCCGCCAGACGTCACGCTGGGCGGGCCTTAATTGGCCTGCCCTCATAAAATGGCAGTGCGGCCTGCTTCGCTGGCGGGGATCGGCTTCGCACCCACCGGAGGTTGGGTCGGCCCTGCCCGTCCGACAGGCAGAAAATTCTGCCCATGATGTTGAAATCTATGCAGGGGCAAGATGTTGCTGCATACACCCACTAAACACCCAAGAAACATTTTGGCTAGTCTACTCAGCTGTAAGTGATTTTTTTAATGGCATGACAAGTCTCACTTACCACTGAACAACCTCTCTGGTACTAAATTTTTAATTTGATAAGTGTGGAGTCTCTTCCCTTCAGATTTTAATTATTGTTGGAGAGTTAATGAAGATTAAAAATGAAAACATTTGTCTTTATTCTCTTGTTCTATTTTATATCTCTTTCTCTAATCCTGTCTTTCTTTCTGTAAAGTCTGTAAACATACTGAATAGTGAGTGTCATTCCATGGCCATTTACCACAAAATCCAGGTGATTATATCACTCTTTCATTCACCAAAGCAGCTGTAGTGAATGAAAAGGCCACTTTATTGCATTATTCTGTTCTCCAATCTCTTGGAATGCACACTTTACATACCTAGCCACCAACAGAGATGGTGAGCATCTCCATTAACAAGGAAAACATCTATTTTATGAATATCCATATGTGTGATGCCAAAAAATGATTATGAATGCCAGTTAATGTTACAATCTCAGTGATTTATTCATCCTTGTCAAATTAGAGCTAGGCAGGTCTTTGATAGAAGAATTGATTGATAGCTGTTAGGAACCACATTATCTGAGGGTGTTTGTTCTTTTCATCATACACTTTTGGCCTCAAATTGGAATGCATCTGACCTATAATAAAGATCTACTTACCAACTGTCAAACATGGACATGAACTCGAGGTATTTTACATTGCCTTGGGCATCAAGTGGTATCCGGTCCTTCAGGTAATTCACTTCTTCATCAGACATGTTAATGCCAAACCTTGCAGGGTAAACAAGAAAAAAACCCAGAAAATAACCAGGCAATATTAAACACAAGGTGCAATTTCATCTTCTTTAGAAAAAGTTAAATTCAGAAGAATACTTCAAACAAAGAAAGTAGTTTACAAGCCCAATGTGTCACTATGTAGTGCAGAATACCAACTCCACTGGAGTACTTCTCCTACCTGTGCACTAAGAAAATGTGTCAAAATAATTAGCTCATTCTCTGTTGACCTAGTTTACAACATTTCAGAACAGTTTTGGCTTACACACAAAAGTCTTTTTTTTTGCTTCAACATAATATAGAAAATTTCATCCGGCAATACTCAAAGAGCATGTCCATTTCTAGAATGGGAAGCTCATTATATACCATCCCAGAATTCAAAAATATATATATAACCTTGAGGGTTATATATTTTTCTGTGTGAGGATTTTCCTAATCTTCTCAAGAATTCCTCCTTTTTTCATAAGATCCTGTGCATGTTATTGTCACACTATCCCACAGACACCTGGTACTCTGACTCAATCAAAGGAGGAGAGATAGGGTAGTTTACCTGATGATGAATAAAAACAGCTTAACAATCTGGACAATAAATGTAAAAAGAGAGACAACTATCAAAATATACCAGTATCAAACAGGGAATTATTTCTCTAAAACACTAATGCAGTAGATGACTTTCTTGTTAAACTTTTTTCATTTGAACTTCTATAATTGTTCTGGATGTAATTTCTATCAGCAAAATGGCTCTAGCAACTGTAATGAGAACCTGTGTCTAACTGAAGCAGATTGCTGGTTTTAGAAATTGTGCAAACAATATGTTAAATCAAAACAATTTCCTCAGAATCAAATTGCGTTTTAAGAAAAAAAATCAACCAAAGAAGATGGGAATATTTTACTTCAAACTGTTTTACTTTCTTCTTATTACAAGGATGACTATTATTCACAGATGCAGAAGCTTCTTTACTGCTTGATCCCTTCATTCATTCTTCCAAACCAGCTCAGCAATGCCCTCATTAATGGCTCAAACTGTTGTGTAATTAGGATGAAGGATGCAGCACACATTAGATCTCATTTTTGAGCAGTGCACTCTCATGTGTCTGAAGATTGGCTATTTATACTAACTGTTACATCTGCCTTCCTTTTTTTTAGAAAAATGTACTAGCCCCCAAATCCTTGAGAGGCCTATATGTTTTTCAAATTGGCTGTCCTATGGGCTCAGAGTGAGGCTACAATAAATGAGTTCATGGGTATTATTTTAAACTGTAGGCTTAGGCCTACAGCAATTGTTTTGAGACAATCCTGACTCATTGGCCCTGATATTTGCAGGAAGGTGGTGAGATCTGTGGTTCACATCGGCCTGCAATTCAACACCTGCAATACCACCAAGATCCAGTGCCCTCCCGATGTCATCCACATCCCTCAATCTATTCCCTAACCAGCCCTCCACCATGTCCTTCTTGGTCCCAGCTCAAGGAAATGGCCAGCCAGCATTAATGCTGGAACAGAGAGAAAAGTCTGAGGCATGGAACATCTGTAAGATATTTAAACGCGCAATTTGCCTTCTGGAAGTGGGTCCTCTGTCCCATCTCCATTAAAAGTGGCAGTGGGCAAGGCCATTGCATGTATAGATCCCTTTCCACGAAGTTTACAGAAAACAAAATCCCACATTATTACATATATTACTGGCAATTTAGTATCACAAATGTTTGCCTGTATTGTCTATAATCTTACAAAGACTGTAAATCATCCATGCGAGAATTGAAAAAATGTACCTGCTTTTTAGGATTGTCCAGAAGTCTTGTTGGCTGATCACGTCTCGTTTCTGCTTGTCAATTTTACTGCAAATCAAGATAATAGCAAAATGATATCTATTTATAATGGTACATGTTGCATATACTTCTAATGAATGTACATGTAATGTATGTGACATTGTGCAGATTTATGACATCACATTACTCAGCCGCTGACCTCTCCTCAACTCATCTACTGATGAAACCTTCATTCACATTTTTGTTACATCCAGACTTGACTAATCCAATTCTCTCCTGGCTGATCTCCCATCTTCCATTCTCTCTGCCTCGCTTCCTCTTTTAGAATGATCCTAAAAGCATACTGCTTTCATCCAAGCTTTTGGTCAGCATTCCTGATCATGGCTCAGTGTCAAGAATGGCAAAAATGTTATTGTCCTTGCTAAAGGCTTTGGGACATTTTGCTGTGTTTTATATGCACTTTATAAATGTAAGTTCTTGTTGAGTCAGAAGACTGTAATATAGACTTACAATTCAGTGCAGAATTAATGGGGTGTTGCATTGTCAGAGGATTCCATCTGTTGGTTGAAATGTTGTACTAACCTGTCCAATCAGATGACCGGCAGCTCTGCAGTGCCACTGCGAGGTCCCTCTGCTGAGTTTGCAAGGAGAATGAGAGGAGTCTTCCGTTCTGAGGTTCAGTTACAGGGGAGGAAAACGCTTAATTTTTCTGCTGGGGTCAAGCAGGCAGTCCACGGCATTCATTGAGGAAACTCTCCTGGTAATGGAGTTGGGGATGCCTTTGCTGCCAGTGGCACCCTCCTTGCTTAGGCATTGGAGCCTCCCCCATTGAGAGGCTGCAGAGAGGCCGCCACTATGCAACTAGTGGCCTTCACATGTGGCTGAGGGCCACTCTGTCCTGCTGCCAGCTAAATGCTGCTAGCCCAGTAAGTCAGCCCTGGGCCTTTAATTGGCTAAATTGGTTGCCCACTTCTGGTCAGTGAGCAGTCCTACCGCTGCTGTTCCTGCCACTGGGAAACTTCCCCAGTAACAACACTGCATTGAAGAGCTGTCCCAGCATGGTTCCCTGGCATTTCACTGGGCACCTCCCCCCCCCACCACATTTCTATGCCCAGCACCTGAGGGGCAGTAAAGTCTCACCCAATGGGCGCCTCCTGCCTGCAGTATTTGCCTATAACAACATTGATTGTACTTCTAAAGTTACTAATTCATGTTCTAAGTACAACATTTTTTTTCTTTATTATCAGTTCATGATAATTATCAGGCACATAAAATTGAATATATCACTTACTGGAAATTTCCTATAAGAGAAAGGAACTCATTATGCAACAGTTCCATTAGCTTTGCCTCCAAAGCAGTCACTGAAGATTGAGAACCAAAGCTTCTGATTTTGTTAAATCTGTGCAGGACAATGAAGAACTATTAAAAACATTAAAGACAGAATTCATCCTGAAATCATTTTATAGCATACATACACTGCATTATTTCTATAGTCTGAACAATTCCTGTAGCACCAGTTCTCTACCACAGGTACTAAGCAGAGAAATACTTCAAAGACAAAATACCTACTGCTGTATGGCTTCATCGTCAGCTACTCACCTGTGCTTTTCATCAGTTATAATTCTGTGAGGAACTCCGTTCCCACTTCTATCTTGAAAATTGTGAAGAAATTCCATGTAGCTTATATTTGCTGCATCTTCTTGAAGACCACAACGTACAAGGAAAGTATTTAGCTGGTCTCCTTTAAGTCGAAGGTTGTACTTTTTCAGAACACGCAAGAAGTTTTCTCTGGTTACCTTCATGTAAAGTAAAATCCCAGAAGTGGTTTAGCTAGGTTTTGGTGCTGACACTCTTTTAGCACAAGGTCAATTCTTACTTTTGTTAATTAGTAAATGGGCTTACCAAGGTGACTGACACCTCAAACCAGTTGGTATCAACATTTATCCTGTAATATACAGTTTGCTATTGTGTTAATATTCAACCCCTACACTTTCACATTTTTGGTTATTGTATAAATGGTTATGTATTTTAAGCTTGCCCTATCATGCTCTGCAGCAGAGTGCTGTGCACCTGTCTGGCGAAGGTCATCACACACACATCTTGTTGACACAATTGAATGCAACAATGTGCATCATAACTGGAACTCTCTGTTCAACACCTCTCCCCTGGCTTCCTGTCCTCACACACATCGCTCTGCCACATATCAGCCGACTGACAAAAACCCACAAGCTGGCTGAAACCATCACTTACTACTCCATGATGACCTGTTCAACCCACCTGCTGCCCACCTTCCATCTCAGCGCCCCATATGGAGCACCCTTCCTGAGCAAGATCTACCAGTAGATATCCTTTGGATCAAGGAATGGGTAACATGGGAAGCCATGAACAAGTTGCTTGTGACAAACCCCATCTGTTGAATGGCAGGCTGTGGCCCTTGCTAAGTAGGTTCTGAACAGGCCAGGGTCCCTGTACAGTCAGCCTCCACCACAGGGGCCTCAGTACAAACCCCTTATGGACTTGTGGAAATACACAAACTATGCTGCACATTACCGAAGAGTGTCCGCTTTACAGACTAATTGGTGTACTAATCACCTTAAACCCAGCAAATTAGGTGGCTATCACTTAGCTTCGGGCATTTGCATTCACTAAATAAAAAATATTTTAAAATGTTACCAGCTGACTTTAATGAAAAGTCAAATCAGGCAGAGTGTAAAATGAGCACCCAATCCAATCCTGTTAATTTTCCACTGGACAAGTTTGGTTAAAATTACCCCATTATCTTTTGGACATAACTTCTATTCTAGTATTTAACTCTAAAGAAACCCCCAAATAGAGGTCATTATTTTGATGCAGTTCACTTTTTGAAAAGACTTAAATTCCACTTTTCTAATATTACTGAGAACAATGCCTTTGACAGCATGCATTTCTCTAAGACAAATTGGACAATGGATCAGACACGACACAGATGCTTCCCTCCAGTGTGCTGGCATGCACCCTCACCCCAAGTTTTTGCAAAGGACATTAATAGCACCATTACAGCAACTCACCAAGGCTCCTTTGACAGCACCTTCCAAACCCGTGACCTCTACCACCTAGAAGGGCATAGGCAGCAGATGCATGGGAACACCACTCCAAGTCACACACCATCCTGATTTGGAACTATATCACCATTCCTTCAGTGTCGCTGGGTCAAAATCCTGAAACTCCCTGCACTGTGGACTAACACCACATGGACTGCAGCGGTTCGAGAAGGCAGCGCACCACCACCTTCTCGAGAGCAATTAAGGATGGGCAATAAATACTGACCTAGCCAACGATGGCCACATCCCATGAACGAATATAAAAAATTGCCACTACTCCACTCACCAGACTCATTGACTTTGTGGACTGTCAAAGCTGAATCATTAAATTAGTGTTTAATATCTGGAAGTGTATTTACATTGTGGATTAATT